>NC_067155.1:42443247-42533248 GCF_903995435.1 Acomys russatus | reverse complement strand
AGGTTGTTTCTGACTCTGACAAGTGAAACACCCACAGACCACACCCATTACAACTACACACACCCTTCTCTTCAACTTTCAATTAACAACAAATAAAAAAAAAATTTTTTGGAAGGAAAGAGAACCATCTCTCAACACTAAATATGTTCACGTAGTGTCCCTGCTGCTCAGAGACAAATGGGCCCCTATTCCAACCACACCTCCATGAAGGTCCAGTGGGACAGACTATGTCCCAAGATCTCTGCATCCTTACACAGAGTCATATCAGGACTCCTGTGAGCAAACTCTAAGTCAGTTGCAAATGCAAATTCTCTAATATTTTTTTTCTTCTCTTTTCCTTTGATAGTATGGAAAGAATCCTGGATTTGTTCTTAATAGGCCAGTATACACCGCTGTGCCATGCCCCCAGCCCCTCACTGGGGGATTCTAGGCAGGTGCTCTACCACTGAGCCACACCCCAGCCCCTCACTGGGGGATTCTAGGCAGGTGCTCTACCACTGAGCCACACACCCAGCCCCTCACTGGGGGATTCTAGGCAGGTGCTCTGCCACTGAGCCACACCCCAGCCCTTCATTGGGGGATTCTAGGTAGGTGCTCTACCACTGAGCCACACCCCAGCCCCTCACTGGGGGATTCTAGGCAGGTGCTCTACCACTGAGCCACACACCCAGCCCCTCACTGGGGGATTTTAGGCAGGTGCTCTACCACTGAGCCACACCCCAGCCCCTCACTGGGGGATTCTAGGCAGGTGCTCTACCACTGAGCCACACACCCAGCCCCTCACTGGGGGATTCTAGGCAGGTGCTCTACCACTGAGCCACACCCCAGCCCCTCACTGGGGGATTCTAGGCAGGTGCTCTACCACTGAGCCACACACCCAGCCCTTCACTGGGGGATTTTAGGCAGGTGCTCTACCACTGAGCCACACCCCAGCCCCTCACTGGGGGATTCTCAGAACCATTCCCATAATCCCTCTGTGACTTTGTTTTTGGAAAGACATGGAGATCTTTCTCTGTCAGTGCAGGTAGAGAGATGGCTTTCAGTTTTTAGTGACTATACAGTTTGATGATGTCATCATTTCTCTTCCCGTTCTACTACTGATGGATGTTTATTTCATTTTCTCTCTCCCCTCCCCAGCCATTTTAATGAACAACCCGGTAATATACCTACGTGCATCTGTGAGAGCATTTATTTTCATTTTACTTAATGTGTGTGTGTTGGATGTGTATATGTCCATGTATGCATGTACAACTGCACACTGTGCTGGTCAGAGGATAGCTTACAAGCATCAGTTCTCGCCTTCCAACTACATGAGTCCCGAGGATAGAACTTGGTTCCACCAGGCTAGGCAGGGGCTCTACCACTGAGCCACACCCCAGTGCTTCACTGGGGGGATTCTAGGGATGTGCTCAGCCACTGAGCCACGTCCACCATCTCTCATTAGGGGATTCTAGGCAGATACTCTATCACTGCACTATATCTATAACACATGGGTTGGTTTTGTCTTTTGAAACAATATCTCCCTAGGTAGCCCGGGATGGCTTCTACTTTATGGTAATTCCTGCTTCAGGTCATAGTTATTTTTGAAATTCAGTTTTACTATTGGAGGAAGGGAATGGCACATCAAGTACGTGGAGATCAGAGGACAACTTTCAGAAGTCAATGTCTCCTTCCACCAGGCAGGTCCAACTCAGTTTGTCAGGCTTGGTGTCATACACTGTCACCCTCTGAGCCATCTAGCCAGCCCCATAGCCTATATATTTTTGTTGGTGGCAGTGGTAGTAGTTTTGGTTTTTCAAGTCAGGGTTTCTCTGTGTAGCCCTGGCTCTACTGGACTCACTTTGTAGACTAGGCTGGCCTCTAACTCACAGAGATCCACCTACCTCTGCCTCCCTGAGTGCTGGGATTACAGGCATATGCCACCGCCCCCGGCTTAGCCTATAGATTTTTGAAAGAGGATCTCACTGTATAGCCCTGACTTAGCCTTGAATTTCCAATGCCCCTGCCTCAGCATTCTGACACCCTTTATATAATCGATGCCATGCCCTTTCCCTCTGGGAATGACGCTGCTAAAATAAATGACCGGATCAAGGCACCTCCCAGGGCCAGAGACTCGAGGGTCACAACAGAGGAACACGGAAACACTGACCACTGACTGTGGTCCCAGGAGCAGGCCAGCACTCTGAGCCGAGAGAAAGAGAGAAGACCCTTGAAATCCCCACTCCTCTAAAAAGCTGCCCAAGCCCAGCCATCACAGCCCACATTCCAGCTACACACTCCAGCGTTGAGCCCAGCTCCTGAGTTCTTTCACCTCACCAGGAACTACCACCTCTAGTCTACTCCCGGGAGGCCGGGTCGCTAGACCCGAAGCCAAACTAGAGCTCCGCTAGCCTCCGGACAGAACAGCCGAACTCTGAGAGCCACGGTCCCCCCCTTCCCTAGCCCCCCCCCCCGGGGGCCTAGGCCCGGGAAAGGTCGCACTCTCAGTCCCTGCCTGGCTGCAAAGCTGGGGGTCACACGAATCACACGATCACTCCTAGAGACTCCGGATGGGGAGACTCTAAAGAACCCTTTGGCCCCTCCCCCTCCTCTTCAAGAACTCAGAGACCACCCACAGCCGAGGCTCCCCCAACTTGTTCCTTGGCACCCTCTGTGCGCGTCTTAACTGCCACCCTAAGTCTCTTTACCCTCACCCCCAACCAACCAAAGGAGTCCGGCTCCCATGAAAGCCAGCCCCTTTCCAGGCTGACCCCCCGAAAAGAAACCACTGCTCTGGGGCAGTGCGCGGACTCAGTTTGAGCGTTGGGAGACAGGAGAGGAAAAGAGCGGGGGGGGGGGGGGGGGGGAAGAAAGCTTCTTTCCGACGCCCCCTCCACCAACCTCCCACGGCAGGGCAGTACCACTGACCTCATTCGCCCAACTGTATCCAGGCCTGCCGGGCTCCAGGCCAGTGGGGCGCCTCTCTCTCCACCTCCAGGGAATGTGAGGGTGAGAGGGGTGACTGCTTTCCCGATTCCAGCAGGTATCCGGAGGGGAGAGGCTGACCATCCCAACCCATCCCCCTCCAAACTCGAATTATAATCCCGATCACGTGCACACACACCCCAAAAGGCGGGCCTTAGAATTGAGACACCTGGAGGGGGAGGGGAGGGGAAGGGACCTCCCATGCACACAACACACTGAAAGGGGGGAGGTGTACAAAATAGGGGCTCAAGGCCAAGGCAAGCTCCGGAGCACCCCCTCCCCATCATCCTCCATCCCATCCCCCACTCTCACCCCACCCCCAGTCAAACTTTCTCCTTTTTTACCTTGCAGGATCCCCAAGCGCTCCGGGCGCCCCGGCCCCGGCCTGGCGGCCAGGACTCGGTAAATCCAGTCGCCTCTGGTTGCTGAGTTAATAATCCGGGAATGGGGGACAGGATCAGTGGAGGGAGGGAGGGAAGGAGGGCGGACGCGGTGCGGGCGGCCGGCCGGGGGCTGCGCGGGGCCCCCACCCCCGGCGCGGGTTGCGGCGGAGGGCGGGGCGCAGAGCGAGCGCGAAGCCGAGCCCGGGCTCTGGGAGGTTCTCTCTTTGTTCTGTAATCCCAGTAAGATTGCCAGCCATTCGCCCCGGCCCTAATCCCAGCCCCGCGCAACACCACCCTCCATTGGCTGTCATTTACATACGGGATTAGCCCGCACGGCCCGCCCCGTGCCACCGTGGGGGAGGACTCACAACCTTAGAGCCTTGAGACTCCCCCAGCCGCGGATTAGAACCCCATCCCCTGGGAGATCGGGGATACATCAAGGTCACTCAGAGGACGGCTGGAGGATCCCTGGATGGCTTGCCCTGCTGGTCACTCTTATTCCCCCACCCCCACCCCCAGTGTCCAAGGTCGGAAGGGAGGGACCCCAGGTTTCCATCTTGGATGGCCTGACCCAGGCCTTTTTATTTATTTATTTTCATCTCAGGATCTCATAAAGCCCAGGCAGCAGTCAAACTGACTAGGGTCCTGAACACTTAGGAACTGAAACTGAGGATAGCCTTGAACACCTGAGCCTCCTGGCTCCACCTCCCAGGTGCTGGGATTACAGCCTTTCACCTACCCCAGGGAGGACTGGAACCCAGAGCTTCCTACATGCAAGGCAACCGCGTTATTAACACAACTGCGTCCTGCAGCCCTTATTGCTGTTGTTTTAGGACGGTTTCCCAATACCCTACACTGGCCTCAAACTGGAGGTAGCTGAGAATGACCTTAACTCCTGACCCTCCTGCCTCTACTTCCCAAATACTGGGATTACTAGTGGACGCTACTGCACAGAGAGAGTTCTGGGACCCAGTTTTTAATTTACCCTCCATCTGACTTCCTGTATGCCACTAAATGGAGGGGGACACCTCCCCCTAGCCTCCCTAAAGCCATATGCTCCAAGTCAACCCAGCAGTTGGTAACCAGGTGGTCCCCTTAGTCCCCAGCTAAGCCTTTGCTGGAGTAGGCAAAGCAGAGAAAGAGAGACATGTACCAGGAAACTCCCCCAACCACCCAGGGAGGTCCTGCCTCAGGTGCAGTAAGTCAGAGGTAAACAGAAACCGGACATGGTAGAACTTGCCTGTAGACCCGGCACTCAGGAGGCTGAGGCAGGAGGATCACGAGTTCATGTGGACTGAGCATCATAAGAAAATTCTAGGCCAGTCTGGGCTTAGAGACTCCTTGTTTTAAAATAATATTTTTGGTTTGCTTTGGTTTTGGCTTTTGGTTTTTTGAGACAGGGGTTCTCTGTGTAGCCCTAGCTATCCTGGAACTCTCTTTGTAGACCAGGCTGGCCTCAAACTCACAGAGATCTGCTTGCCTCAGCCTCCCAAATAGTGAGATTAAAGGCATGTGCCACCATGACCGGCTTAATATTTCTTTTCTTTCCTTTTCTTTTTAAGAGCTAGGCTTAGCAGCTCTCATCTATAATCCCAGGGCCTGGGAGTCTGAGGCAACAGAATGGTTGAGAGTTTGAGAGTTTGACACTCACATGGAGAGGATTGGAATTCAAGGTCATCCAAAGCAGCAAAGTAAATTTGAGGCCAGCCTGGGCTACATAACAGGCTATCATAAAAATAAACAAACAAGAATCTACATGATCCTGCCAGGCAGTGGTGGTGCACGCCATTAGTCCCAGCACTCCAGAGACAGAGGCAGGAGGATAGCTGAGTTCAAGGGCAGCTTGGTCTACAGAGTGAGTTCCAGGACTACCAAGGCTACACAGGGAAACCCGGTCTCAAAACAAAACAAAAAAAGAACCTATCAGATATTTTTCTTTCTTTCTTTCTTTCTTTTTTTTTTTTTTTTTGGTTTTTCGAGACAGGGTTTCTCTGTGTAGCCTTGGCTGCCCTGGACTCACTTTGTAGACCAGGCTGGCCTCGAACTCACAGCGATCTGCCTGCCTCTGCCTCCCGAGTGCTGGGATTAAAGGCGTGTGCCACCACACCCGGCTTTTCTTTCTTTCTCTTTCTTTCTTTCTTCCTTCCTTCCTTCCTTCCTTCCTTCCTTTATTTATTTATTTTCTGGTTTGGTTTTTCAAGACAGGGTTTCTTTGTGTAGTCTTGGATGTCCTGGACTCACTTTCTGGACCAGGCTGGCCTTGAACTCATAGAGATCTACCTGTCTCTGCCTCCCAAATACTGGGATTAAAGGCGTGCGCCACCACTGCCCACAGAGAGTCTACCAGATCTTAACAGAGCCTACCTGGTCTCCTTCCAGGTCTCCTCATACATACATATTAAGCCCAGACCTTAGTGACAATTTAGTAACCTTGAATGAACATCTCTGGGGAGCTCCTCGTCTCAGAAGGCCAAGGAGAAACCAGAGGGGCCCTTGTGCTCACAAAGGAGGCCATAGGTGATAGCCCCTAGAGACCGAAGGATGCCTTGAGGCCACCTAAATGGTCCCTCTGACCCACTTACATGGCATCTGCCCTAGTGTGACACCAAGGCCAGTACAGCTATCAGTGGTCTGCCAGCTGACTGTGTGAGTTCAAATCCCGGCTCTTCTACTTTCTACCCAAGTGACCTGGGGCTTGCCTTGGCAGTTCCCCTGTCTGAGTTTCCACTTCCTCCTTCCCATAGCCTCTCTGCCAACCACAGCCCGACTCCCACAGCGCACAACGCTGAGAACAGCCATCATTTGTTAGGCACCTGCTAGATACTTAGGTGTAAGATCACAATATTCCTTGTTCAGTACAAGTGACAATGCCTGTTATTCCAGCTGCTCGGGGTCTGAAGCAGGAGGATTGAAAATTCATTATCTGAGGGCTGGAGAGATGGCTCAGCCGTTAAGAGCACTGACCACTCTTCCAAAGGACTGAGGTTCAAATCCCAGCACCCACATGGCAGCTCACAACTGTATGTAACTCCAATATCTGCCACCTTCACACAGACATGCAGACAAAATACCAATGCACATAAAATGAAGGCAAATAAAATTTTTTAAAAAGAAAAAAAGCAGCCCGGTATGGTGGCGCACATCTTTAATCCCAGCACTTGGGAGGCAGAGGCAGGCAGATCACTGTGAATTCAAGGCCATCCTGGTCTACAAAGCGAGTCCAGGGCAGCCAAGGCTACACAGAAACTCTGTCTCGAAAAACCAAAAAAGAAAAAAGAAAAAAAGAAGGCCGGGCTTGGTGGCTCAAGCCTTTAATCCCAACATTTAGGAGGCAGAGACAGGTGATGATTGCTGTGAGTTCGAGGCCAGCCTCTTCTACAAAGTGAGTCCAGGACAGCCAAGGCTACACAGAGAAACTGTCTCAGGAAAAAAAAAAAAAAAAAAGAAAGAAAGAAAGAAAAGAAAGAAAGAAAAGTTTAAAGCTACTCCAGGCTACATAAGAATTTGCCTTAAAGCCAGGCGTGGTGGCACACGCCTTTAATCCCAGCACTCGGAAGGCAGAGGCAGGCGGATCGCTGTGAGTTCGAGGCCAGCCTGGTCTACAAAGTGAGTCCAGAATGGCCAAGGCTACACAGAGAAACATCTCGAAAAACCAAAAAAAAGAATTTGCCTTAAAATAAAACGAGTTTGGGTCTGGAGAGATGGCTGAGTGGTTAAGAGCACTGACTGCTCTTCCAAAGGACCTAGGTTCAATTCCCAGCACCCACATGGCAGCTCACAACTGTATGTAACTCCAAGATCAGACACTCTCACTCATATATGCAGGCAAAACACCAATGCACATAAGATAAAAAATAAAGAGGTTTAGTCCTGAGACTTGGGAGACAGAAGCAGATGGATCCTTGCAACTTCAAAGCCAACTTGGTCTACAAAGTGAGTTCCAGGACTACATAATGAGACTCTTGTCAAAAAGAAAAACAAATAAAAATGTTAAGGGTCTGAGATGGTAGCTCAGTAGCTTAGGTTTTTGTTCTGTTTTTTTCTTTTTTGAGACACAGTTTCTTTGTTTAGCCTTGGCTGTCCTGGACTCTTAGTATAGACCAGGCTGGCCTCGAACTCAAAGCAATCCTCCTGCCTCTGCCTCCCAAGTGCTGGGAGTAGCTTAGGTTCTTCTTCTTCTTCTTCTTCTTCTTCTTCTTCTTCTTCTTCTTCTTCTTCTTCTTCTTCTTCTTCTTCTGTTGTTGTTTTTTGGGGGGGGGGGTTTTGGGGGGTTTTTTGTTTGTTTGTTTTTTGAGATAGGGTTTCTCTGTGTAATCTTGGCTGTCCTGGACTCGCTTTGTAAACTAGGCTGGTCTTGAGTTTACAGAGATTCTCCGGCCTCTGCCTCCCGAGTTCTGGGATTAAAGGCATGTGCCACCACGCCCGGCTGTAGTTTAGGTTCTTAGAGCACAAGGATTTGAGTTTGATCCCTACAACCCAGGTAAAAAAGCCAGACCTGGGCGTGGTGGCTCATGCCTGTAATCCTAGCACTCGGGAGACAGAGGCAGGTTGATCACTGTGAGTTCAAGGCCAGCCTGGTCTACAAAGCAAGTCCAGGACAGCCAGGGCTACACAAAGAAACCCTGTCTCGAAAAACCAAAAAGAGATGGAAAAAAAAAAAGGACAAAAAAATTAAGAGGGTGTGGGAAAGGAAAGGAGTCCCCTGAAATCTGGCTGAAGCCTGTTTCTCCAAGTGAGAATCCATGAATTTAACTTTTGCTTAAGACCTTTCTGCCTTTCTAGCCCCAAACCTGTTTTTAAAAAATAATTTTTTTTTTTTTTTGAGTCTCAGGAAAAACCCCATAGGCTCCTGGTTTTACCTTATCAGATTGTCATCCTGACCAAGACCTCCATCCCATAATCCTAATTATCAAAGGAGGTTTGTGTGGTAAAATAGTTTAGTAGGTAAAGACACTTGTCACCAACCTTAGTGACCAAAGTGTGATTCCCTGGCCCCACATAGTAGAAAGAGAAAACCAATTCCCACAAGTTGTTTTATTCTCTGACCTCCAAGTTAAGAGTACTGTAGCACATGTGAATGTGCTCAAATAAACACCTAAATAAATGTTTAAAAAAAAAATTTCAGAGGGGGAGAAAGTTGCTTAGCAACCTTTTTTTTTTTTTTTTTTTTTTTTTTTTTTGCTTTCGAGACAGGGTCTCTCTGTGTATCCTTGCCTGTCCTGGACTCGCTTTGTAGACCAGGCTGGCCTCGAACTCACAGCGATCCGCCTGCCTCTGCCTCCCGAGTGCTGGGATTAAAGGCGTGCGCCACCACGCCTGGCTCCTTAGCAACCCTTTGAACCATCAAAATGGCACGTTTGTCTTCTCCCGAGACTCCATGAGAAACTCACACCCAGACAAAATGTGTGTCTCATTTTCCCCTAAGTGAACACCTTTCTCACCTCAACCCTTAGGCAGGCTCTATGGAGCCCTGGCTGTCCTCGAACTCACAACTTAAACCAAGCTGACCTCTCAGAGGTCCTCCTGCCTCTGCCTGCCAAGCACTGGGATTAAAGGCATGTGCTACCACGCCTGGGCTCTTTCTATTTTTAATAAACTCCAATGCTTCTCCACACTGGCTCATCCTCAAATTCTTTTCCTCCTCAAACCAAAGACCTGGTTTTATCTAAGTTGAGGCCCAGGAACTGATCAAAAGAACTCTGCAAGTGCCTGGGCAAGGTGGCACACGCCTTTAATGCCAGCACTCTGGGAGGCAGAGGCAGGCAGATCTCTGTGAGTTCGAGGCCAGCCTGGTCTACAAAAGCATGTCCAGGACAGCCAGGACTGTTACACAGAGAAACCTTGTCTGGGAAAAAAAAAAAAAAGCAAAACAAAAAAGAACTCTGAGGGCTCTTGAAGGTGACATCCTGGAGCTGTGTCTTTGGTCCCTGCTGCTGCTGCTGCTGGTCTGTTGGTTTCTAGAAGGAGTATTTCCCTCACCCCAAATTCTAGCCCTTAGGGCCTGTGGAGTAGAGACCTACAGGGGCAGAAGACCCTCTGAGCTCAATCCTTCTGTCTGCCGACAGAATCCAGGGCAGCAGAAATAGGAGGAAGGGGTGAGTTTAAAGTGCTTCCTTCCAGACTCTGGGTTCCTGTTGGCTTCCAGAAAAGCCAAACAGCCAGCCATACACCACACATTTCCAGGCAGAGAACAGGAAACGGTCGGTACAACAGCCACCTTCCCCTCCATGTCCCAGATTCCACTCAGCCACATGCTATGAACTTTTGCATTTTGTTTTTCAGGACAGGGTTTCTCCATGTAGCCCTGGCTGCCCTGAAACTCACTCTGTAGACCAGGCTGGCCTGGAACTCAGAGATCCACCTGCCTCTGCCTCGCTGGGATTAAAGGATTACAGGTGTGTACTGTCACCGTCCAGTGCAATATGGACTTACCAGTGGAGTACATTTTACCCTTAGTTAAGTTAACCAGCCTCTCTGGGCCTTATCTTCCTGAACTTCCCATAAAACCATGCTGAACTAGACCGTGTGTGTGTGTGTGTGTGTGTGTGTGTGTGTGTGTGTGTGTGTGTCTGGATTTCATGTTCCCAGGCTGGCCTGAGGAGGATTCTCCTGCGTGCACCTCCTGAGTTCTGCGACTGCCTGGTTCATGGGTAGAACCCAGGCTTTTCTGCATGCTAGGCCAGCCCTCTACCAACTGAGCTCAACTGGCTACTTTGTAAAAGTGGGTGCACTGGGACACCCTGCTTCCCTGTCACTCCACAGGCTCCTGTGACAAGATCTGTTCTTTCCCTGCTGGTCACCAGGGACAACTGATCACAGGACTTAGTCTCTAGCCTCCCTGAGACCTGGATCTCTGCCCTCCTCTGAGCCAGTGTGATTTCCATCTATGCCATATTCTGGACTATTCTGGACGACCTCTCACTGTTCCTTATTCCCTGGACTTAAGGAAGCAGGGTGGAATGGGGAGAGGGAGGTGAGAGGGCAACCGTCTGTGATGCTCAGAGAATGCCTGAGGCTAGACCACAAGAGGGAAAAAACGTGAGAGCAGGGTACCTGGTACCCGAGGGCTTAAAGGCTTGGAAGCCACAGGACACAGAAGTAGGGCAGTTCAGCAACATCTAGGGAGGGAGACTGGGTTGGGGGATGGTAGGGGGTAGGGAGGTAGGGGGGTGGAGGGGGATGGGAGGGCACTAGGATTGTATATCTCTGCCATTCCGTTTCTGCTATCTTTGGGATTGGGGCTTCATCTGTAATTACTGTTTATCCTTTTAAAAAAATGAAAAAAAAATTTTTTTTCCGAGACAGGGTTTCTCTGTGTGGCCTTGACTGTCCTGGACTTGCTTTGTAGACCAGGCTGGCCTTGAACTCATAGTGATCCACCTGCCTCTGCCTCCCGCCACTGCCTGGCTAAAAAAATGAAATCTTAAAGGCTAGAGAGATGGCTCAACAGATAAAGATACAACTGACTTCTGTCACGTAAGAGTGAAGGACTGAGTCTGGCCTCCAGGATCCACATGGCGGAAGGAGAGTACCAGATCCTACTTGTTCCCCTCTGACCTCCACAGGTGCTCAATGACACGTCCCCCCTGACACGTAAATATATAGCACGTGTAAAAATGTTTTGTTTTGTTTTGTTTTTAATAAAAAAGAAACTTAAGTCTGTTGACAAATGTTTGCAATCCCAGAAGTTGAGAGAGTGTGACGGGAGGATGGCTATGAGTTCAAAGCCTGCCTGAGCTACAAAGTAAGATTACATCTCAATGAAACAAACAAACAAACAAACAAACAAAGCCGGGCGTCATGGTGGTACATGCCTTTAATCCCAGCATTTGGGAGGCAGAGGCAGGCAGATCGCTGTGAATTCGAGGTCTACAAAAGTGAGGCCAGGACAGCCAGGACTGTTACACAGAGAAAAACCTATCTCTAAAAACCAAAAAAAAAAAAAAAGAAAGAAAGAAAGAAAGAAATATAACTTGGCCAGGTATGAGGGCACACACCTTTAATCTCAGCACTTGGGAGGCAGAGGCAGGCGGATCTCTGAGTTCGAGGCCAGCCTGGTCTATAGAGTGAGTTCCAGGACAGCCAAGGCTACACAGAGAAACCCTGTCTCAAAAACCCAAAAAGAGGGGGCTGGAAAGATGGCTCAGAAGAGCAATGTCTGTTCTTCCAAAGACCCTGAGTTCAATTCCCAGCAACCACAGGGTGGCTCACAACCATCTAAATGTGATCTACTGTCCTCTTTCAGCCTGCAGGTGTACATTCAGGCAGAATACTATATAAAGAAATAAACTGTTCAAAAAACAAAAAACAAAAAAGAAAGAAAGAATATACCTCTCATTCTATTATGGAGGCCAAACGGAAAGTAATATTCAGAGTATGGAAATATTGGGGCTTTTTTTTTTTTTTTTTTGAGACAGGGTTTCTCTGTGTAGCCTTGGCCATCCTGGACTCACTTTGTAGACCAGGCTGGCCTCGAACTCACAGCGATCCGCCTGCCTCTGCCTCCCGAGTGCTGGGATTAAAGGCGTGCGCCACCACGCCTGGCTTATATTGGGGCTTTTTTTGAGGCAGGGTTTTGTGTGTTCCAGGCTGGCCTCAGCTCCCAGAGATCTCTATCTCTGCTTTCCAGTACTGGGATTAAAGACGTGAACCACTGCCCCAGCCTCCTGCCTCTGCCTCTAGAACACTGAGATGTGTCACCATGACTAGTTCTGAATATTAGGTATATGTAGGTGCTGCTCATCATGGGCTCCGGGAACCAGAGTCTCTAGTCTTCTGCAAGAATAACAAGTGGTTTTAACTTCTGAGCCCTAGCTCCAGCCCTATCCTCTGTGTTTTGTTTTTAGTTTATTTATTTTATGCATATAAATGCTCTGTCTACATGTATGTACACCTGCTCGCCAGAAGAGGGCATCAGCTCCCAGTATAGACTGATTGTGAGCCACCAGGTGGTTTCTGGGAATTGAACTCAGGACCTCTGGAAGATCAGACAGTCTCTTAACCACAGAGCCATTTCTAGTCCTAGACTCTGTCTTTTTTGTTGTTGTTGTTGTTGTTGTTTTGTTTCTTCCGAGACAGGGTTTCCCTGTGTAGCCTTGGCTGTCCTAGACTTGCTTTGTAGACCAGGCTGGCCTGGAACTCAGCCATCCACCTGCCTTTGCCTCCTGGAGTGCTGGGGTTAAAGACATGCCCCACCATGCCCAGCTGGCTCTGTCTTTTTAAGTAGGCTCCCACAAGTCCTCTGTTTCTGTTGTTGTTGAAACAGGGTCTTGGTCTATTTCTCACTTTCCTTCTTTTTTTTTTTTTATCCCTTTGAGACAGGGTTTCTCTGTGTAGCCTTGACTGCCCTGGAACTGACCCTTTTGACTAGGCTGGCCTTGAATTCAAAGACCTGCCTGTTTCTGCCTCCGGAGTGCAGAGATTAAAGACATGTGCCGTCACTGCCAGGCATCTTGCTCTATTTCTAGGTAGCTGTGGCTGGCCATCAAGGTGTTATGCATTCCAGCCGGGCCCCAAACTATCAATCCTCCTGCTTCTAATTTCCCAGTGCTGGGATTATAGTGAACACCGTCCTGCTTGCTCACCACAGTGTCTCTCAGCCCTGTGCTCAAGATCACGTTCCGGTCTCAGGCTCCCTGCCTCTCTTGAGGTGTCTCTGGGACTATGTAATTTCCCCATTTCTGTCTCCCTCCGTCTCTGGGTGTCTCCTCAGCTCCGACTTCCTGTCTGCCTCTCTCCACTCCCTGCCCCCGCCTCTCCTCTGGAATCTTTGAAGAACAGAGCCAGGCATGTAATTGACTCGGCCCGTCTCCATGGTTGCAGCTGTGGCGTTACTGAGAGATCAATTTGGAGCACCCGGCTCCTTCATAATTGCACCTTAATAGTTTGTGTGCGGCAGAGTGGGGCTTTGAAGGAGACAGTCAGGACGGCCCAGGGACCCCGGCTGGAAAAGCCACTTGGGGACATCAATATCTCTAGGTCAGGCCTCAGGAAGTAGACACTCACAGAGAGGAATAGTGTAGAAGAGGCTGCCCCACACTGCCTTCCAGAGGTGCAGTGCCCCACCCGCTGGGCCCCTCACTCCTGTTTATAATTTATGCTTACGATCAAAATTATCAGCAATAATGATAACGTGATTATAATTGCCAAGCCGTCTGGCTCAATTGCAATGCTGTTGGTAAATATTGTGATAGAGCCAAGCATGAGGCCTCTGCTTCCCGGAGCTTGAGGGACAGCAGGGGGATGGGAGTGCCACTGAGGGAGGGAGGGCTATGTCCTGGTCCCAGGACCCTTCACAAGCTCTGGAGAAGCCCCAAGGTTTGTTTCATTTTATTGTCTCTCTGTGTGGGTTTGTGCATTTGTCCGCAGGTGCCCAGAACAGGATGTCAACATCCCACCCACCCACCCACCGAGGCTGGAGTTATGTGTACTTGTGAGCCAAATGACCAAGTGCTGGGAATCAAACTCAGGTTCCCTGCAAGAGCAGTAGGTGCTCTTAACCATTCTCCACCCTGTGTTTGTTTGTAGAGATAGAGTCTCTTGCTGCCGCCCAGGCTGGCCTTGACCTCTGGGCAATCTTCCTACTTCAGCCTCCCAAGGCTAAGGATGGCAGGGGTACAGCCATCACACTCCGCAACATTCCTGTTTTATATCTGGGGACATGAAGCTCAGATGGACGACCCCTTTAATCTGTAGGTTCTATCTGTGGGATGGTTCAGAGCTTAGCACCCAGCAAACTCTACCACCCTACCCCCACCCCCCACTCCCTCACCCCCATCCTCCACTTCTGCTCCACACACACTCGCATATGCTAGGCTGGTGCTCTGCAGCTGGCAGCCCCAGGGGTTTATTTTATTTTGTTGTTGTTTTGAGGTAGGTTCTCACCAGGTTAGCCCTGGCTGGCTTCAGAATTACTACATAGCCAAAGATGAGCTTAGACCCCTTTAAATCCTAGGATTACAGATGTGTGCCATCACATCTGGCTTTATAGTAGTCTTTTGTTTGTTTTTTGTTGGTTTTTACATTATTTATTTGTTTATTTGTAGTTTTTCGAGAACAGGGTCTCTCTGTGTAGCCCCTGGCTGTCTTGGACTTGCTTTGAAGACCAGGCGGGCCTCGAACTCACAGTTATCTGCATGGCTCTGCCTCCCTTGTGCTGGGATTAAAGGCTTGCACCACCACCGCCCGGCTGTTTTTTGTTTTTTGAGACAGGGTTTCTCAGTGGAGCCCTAGCTATTCTGGAACTTTCTCTCTCTCTCTGTAGACCAGGCTGGCCTCGAACTCACAGAGATCCACCTGCCTCTCTGCCTCTCAGTACTGGGATTAAAGGCAAGAGCCACCACCACTCAGCTAATCTTCTGTTTTGTTTTTGTGAAACAAGGTATCTTCTGTGTAACCCTGGCTGGCCTGGGACTCACTATATAAACCAGGCTGGCCTCGAACTCACAGAGATCTATCTGCCTCTGTCCCCAGAATGTTACCATAAAGGCCTGTGCCACCATGCTCACCTTCATTTTAATCTTACTGAGAGGCTGGGGACAATGCAAGGTAGGACTAGAGTTCGGGACCTCACACATGTCAGGCAGGCACTGTGCACACTGAGCTACACCTCCTGCCCCACTTGCTGAGGTCCTAGGCAAGGTCAGTGTTCTGGGCGTGGGTCAACTTGGTTTCCTACCTGGAGATCTAAGATCCTCTGAAAGGTAATCTTAACGAGTCTTTTCTTCTCCTACTAGGACGGATGCAGCAGCCCTGTTTCAGCGCTGCCATTGTATTTGAATTTGGGTCAGGTCTATTTTAATTCTACTGAGAACCCAGGTTGACTGCCTGCCTGCCTTCAGGGCTACTGAGGGGGAGTGTTGGGCCAGCTGAGCTGCAGATGGGGGGTGTAGGGGAGGTAGGAGAGTGGGAGAATTGGGGGGTGGGGAGGTTGGAGGGCTGGGGGTTGGGAGGAGCTAGGGGTTGGAGGGGGTAGAGGGGGTTGGGTTTGTGGAAGATGGGTAAGCCAAGGGAGCAGACACAGAAGTGGAAAGGGGCAGGGGCCAGAATCCCAGCTCCAATGGGGCTCCTTCACCCTCTCTCTCTTTAGTCTGGTGTGGAGGAAGCAGTCACCAGCAAAAGGGCTGGGAATATGGCTCACTTGGCAGAGTGCTTGCCTAGAATTCATGAAGCCATGTCTTCTATATCCCCAGTATGGGGTAAGCCAGATACAGTGGGTGGGGGCATACCTGCAGTCCTAGCACTCAGGAGTTGGAGGCAGGAGGACCAGAAATTCAGTGTTATCCTTGGCTACAAAGCCAAGCATGAGAGCAGCCTGAGCTAAGTGAGACCCTGTCTCAATTTAACAAAAACAAAAGCAGAACGCGGTGGCACACACCTGTAACCCCAGCACCTGGGGAGGCAGAGGCAGGCGGATCTCTGCGAGTTTGAGGCCAGCCTGGTCTTCAAAGCAAGTCCAGGACAGCCAAGGCTACAACAGAGAAACGCTGACTAGAAAAATCAAACACAACAAACTAACAAAAACCCCAAAACAACAAACTATAAACCAGGCATCGTAGCCTAGACCTATAATCCCAGCACTCAGGGAGGTACAGGCAGGCAGATCACGAGTTCAAGGTTATCTTTAGCTAAACAGAGAGTTTGACATTGACCAGGGGTACATGAGACTCTGTCTCAATAAAAAACAACAGAAAAAAGAATACAGGCTCAAGCCAGGCACAGTCTTGAAAGCCTGTAATTGCAGATTTGGAATGGCTGATGCAGGAGGATGGCCAGACTCTGTAATGTGATTTCATATCAACTAAAAGGACGTACAACCCGGAACTCATTGCTACCTGCTGGCTGCGTGACCCTGTAGAGTTACAGAACCTCTCTGTGTCCAGTGTTCTTGGTTGCAAGATGGGTTAAAATATGTCCTTTTTCACAAGGCTATTAGGAGCTCAATGATATAAGCCATGGAAAAGTAGATCGTGGGCCCTGCCTGTCAACTGGGAAGGGTAAAGGAGTCTTCTTGAGAGAGGAATGTGGGCTTTTTTGGTTTTGTTTGTTTGTTTGTTTTTTGGCCACCCTCAATGGTTGTTTATTGCAATCAGGAAAGTCCAGTAGTTTATGTGGCTTGTTTGTTTGTTGGGGAGTGTGTTTCAAGACAGGGTTTCTCCGTGTAGCCTTGGCTGTCCTAGACTCACTTTGTAGACGAGGCTGGCCTCAAACTCACAGAGATCCACCTGCCTCTGCCTCCCCGAGTGCTGGGATTAAAGGCATGTGCCACCACTGCCACCACCATCGCCGACTGCTTTATAGTTTATAATCTGTCTCCCTCTCTGGCCCCTCTCTTCTCAGAGGCAGTCCTTAAGGAGGGGCTGGACGGAAGTGAGGGCCCAGAGTACTGTCTCTCATGCTTGGTTCCACCGTCTCTGTGTAGTAGGCTATCTGACAGGGACACAGAGACACAGCCTGAGTCTGAGTGGTCGGCTGTTTTAGATCCTGGAGTAGTCTCCAAAGTTCAAGAACTTGGTACCCAGAGACCTCATTCAACCTCTGAGTGATTCCTGGAGATAAAGCCAAGTCAAGATAATGAGAGGCTGGGGGTGTGGCTCAGTGGATGAAGTATCTGGCTGGCCTGCGTGAGTCCTCACGCTCCATCCCCACACTGCGTAAACTTAGCCTGGTCGTGCACACACCCCTAACACTGGTGCTCAGGAGGTGGAGGCAGAGAGATTGGAAGGTTGAGGTCTGTCCTCAGATACACAGTGAGTTGATGGCCAGCCTGTGCTATACGGGACCCTGTCCTAACAACAGGAAAAGGACTAGCTTGGCAGAGCTGGAGAGATGGCTCAGCAGTCTAGAGCATGCACTGCTTTCGCAGAGGACCTGAGTCTGGTTCCCAACATCCATACTGGGTGGCTTCCCACGCCTGTAACTCAAGCTCCGAGGGCTCCGACACTCTCTTTTGACCTCTGTGAGCTCCTGCTCCGCAAGCTCCTTCAGGCTTATATGTGTGTGGTACGTACACATACACTCAACTACACACACATAAATCTCCCCCCCCCCAGCCCCCCGCCCCCCGAGATAGAGTTTCTCAGTGAAGCCTTGGCTGTCCTGGACTTGCTTTGTAGACCAGGCTGGCCTTGAACTCACAAGATCCACCTGCCTCTGCCTCCTGAGTGCTGGGATTAAAGGCGTGCACTACCATGCCTGGCTCATACATAAATCTTAAAGAAGTTTTTTTTTTTTTTCGAGACAGGGTTTCTCTGTGTAGCCTTGGCCATCCTGGACTCACTTTGTAGACCAGGCTGGCCTCGAACTCAAAGCGATCCGCCTGCCTCTGCCTCCCGAGTGCTGGGATTAAAGGCGTGTGCCATCACGCCCGGCTAAGAAGTTTTTTTGTTTGTTTGTTTTTTGTTTTTCTTTCAGGTTTTTCGAGACAGGGTTTCTCTGTGTAACAGTCCTGGCTGTCCTGGACATGCTTTGTAGATCAGGCTGGCCTCGAACTCACAGAGATCCACCTGCCTCTGCCTCCTGAGTACTGGAATTAAAAAATAAGGTTTTTTGGGGGGAGGGGTTTAAGTCAGCATGTTGCAGGGCAGTGGTGGTACACACCTTTAATCCCAGCACTTGGGAGGCACAGCGAGTTCAAGGACAGCCAGAGCTGTCTCAAAACAACAACAACAACAAACAACGTGCCCATGCCCTGGTACTTGAGAGACCCTGTAGCTGGCTCTGTGAAAAAGATCTGCCGCTCAGTTGCTCCAGGCTGCTCCAGGCAGCCAAAATGTCTCTGTAGTTAGGCCCGCGGCAAGAGGGAGGCTAGGCAAACAGAATGAAGGTAGGTATTGCTGGTATGTCACAGAGGAGGCTGACGGACCTGGTACCCTGTGGGAAACAGGGAGACTCCGCAGGCTCCATGCAGAGGAGAGGCATAGTCAGAAGTGACTTTTGAAATCTTTGTCCAGGGGTTGGGGATTTAGCTCAGTGGTAGAGCGTTCGCCTAGCAAGCCCAAGGCCCTGGGTTCGGCCCTCAGCTCGGGGGGTGGGGGGGGATCTTTGTCTAGTGTGTGAGAGGATGCTAGCTGGACGCCCACCCCTCCAGGGGCAGGACTGTATTGGGGTTCCAAGCTATCAGAGCTGGGGGCTCCTGTCCCAGAGACAGGTTCCACATCCCAGTAGCCTAGATCTTCCACAGGAGAGGGAATGGTAGGCTCACTTCAATCCCAAACTTAACTTCTTCCTCCTGCTATTTTTAATGTGGCCACCTCGTTAACATGCAAATGAGCATCTCTAGTCTTTGCATAATTTCCCCCAATTAACATTTGCAGAGATAGCAAAGAAGGCATCAGGTACCCCCTCCTCCTCCTCCTCCGGTGGGGCCCCTCACTCCTGGAGAACAGGGCCCTTTTGTTCTGAAACTCTGACACAGGTTCGGGGGAGAGGTTGAGATTGATTGAACACTCATGTTTGGGCCTTTAGCTCTTTGGGGTTCAGTTGCCCCTTGTGAACTCACAGGGCACAGGGGACATACATATATACGGCATCATCTCTAAGGAGTTACTCTGCGCAGCTCTGGGCTTTAGGAACCTCAGAGGGTCTCTTCTCATTCCTTTATAAGGGGAAGGATATGGCACGGTGTGTGTGTGTGTGTGTGTGTGTGTGTGTGTGTGTGTGTGTGTGTAAATTTCTCAGACGACAAAGGTGAGGTCTGGTGTGGGAGGGATTTTCCAGAGCTCATTTGGGGTTTCCATGGTGGAATTAAATTCTGTCCCATTTCATACAATGAAAGGGAACATGGAGGGGCTGGAGAGGGTGGGTCAGTGGTTAGGGGTATGTACAGCTCTTGTGGCGCTTCCAAGTTCCACTCCCAGCACCCACACAGGGCTACTCACAACTGCCTGTCACTCCAGCTCAGGGGATCTGAGCTCCCCCTCTGGCAACGGCACACACATGCACATACACGCACAACCATTTTTTTAAAAAATCTTTTTCTTTTTTTAAGTGGGGGCAAGCCGGGGAAATAAAGGAAACCATTTCTGCCCTCAGGGACTCAGGCTCAACCTGCTGCCCACAGGAGTCTTACCCAGAGTTCCAGTTCCTCCACACTGCTTCACTCCTCAACCTATCAGGCATCGGACTATCTCCTCCCAGGATGCTCTGGTTTCCCGAGTTTTGGCTTAATCAGGAGTACAGAGATCCACCTGCCTCTGCTTCCTGAGTGCTGGGATTAAAGGCGTGAGCCACCACACCGGGCCTATGGCTGACTTTATTTAATCCTGTTTACAATATTCAAGCAGAAAGCTCTTAGATTAAAGGTGTGGGCTAAGGCTAAACCACACCACAACTAAAAACAGGTTTATCCGGTAAATCTTGGGGTTCCCAGTGTGATCAGATATCCTGCGACACCCCCTTTTGTGTACGTTCCAGTTTCTGGCACACAGAACCAGCTATCTCCAAATGCCTGTTTTTGAAATACATGGTTAAGACTGTCACCCGGCATTCCTCAGGCCCCATGGGATTTTTGCTTCTCAGATATCTTAAAAACAGGGATTGAGGGCTGGGCTGGTGGCGCACGCCTTTAAGCCCAGCACTCAGGAGGCAGAGGCAGGTGGATCACTGTGAGTTCGAGGCCACCTGGTTTACAAAGTGAATCCAGGACAGCCAAGGCTAACACGGAGAGACCCTGTCTCAAAAAACAAAACAAAGACCAAAAAAAAAAACAAAAACAGGGATTGAACCTAGGGTCTTTCACACGGTGGGCCACACCCCAGCTCCTCACCGGGGGATTCTAGGCAGGTGCTCTACCACTGAGCCACACCCCAACCCTCCCTGGGGGATTCTAGGCAGGGGCTCTATTGCTGAGTTAAACCCTTA
The DNA here is from genome assembly GCF_903995435.1 of Acomys russatus. Lineage (NCBI taxonomy): Eukaryota > Metazoa > Chordata > Mammalia > Rodentia > Muridae > Acomys > Acomys russatus. The sequence continues at coordinate 42,513,041 of NC_067155.1, read as the reverse complement.
TGGCCACCCCCATTTTGTTTTTAGATGAGTCCATGGTAGCCTTGAACTTTCTCTTCTCTGCTTCAGCCTAGTAAGTAGCTGAGATTACAGGCCTGGCCTACCCCCTTGGGCTTTTTGTTTATATAAAGATCTTCTTATGTAGTTTAGGTTATAAAACAAACAAACAAAAAACCTCTTGATCCTCCTGTCTTAGCCTCCCAATACTGGAATTACAGTGTGGTTTCCAAATAGGTGTATTCAAAAGACCAACACCTGGCCAGTTAAGTGTGACTGAGAACACCTGTGGGAATTCTGGAACATTCCTTTTTTCATGTTCTTCATTCTGCCACCTAGAATACAGATGTGATGGCTGGAGCATCAGCTTTCATTATGGACTCTGAGGTGAACTCAGCTTGAAAGAAACACACAAATCTGACAAATATGGCAGGACAGATAGAGCCCCTCCCCCTCTCCCTCCGTCTCTCTCTCTCTCCGTGTGTATGTGTGTGTGTGTGTGTGTGTGTGTGTGTGTGCGCGCGCGCGCGCGCGCGCATGCCATGGTCAGAGAACAATTTATTAGCATTTTTCTTCAATCACATGGGTCTTGTGATCAAACTCCGGTCATGGGTTTAGGTGGCAAGTATCCTTACCTGCTGAGTCACCTCTCTGTCCCCATCTTGTTGTACGATACAGGGTTTCTCACGGACCTGGAACTCAGAGGCCCAAGGCTCCCCAATACTGGGATTACAAGAGCATTCCCACTGAGCCTCACTTTGTTACAGCTTCTGGGGGTTAGATGCAGCCCTTGCTCCTGCAAGGCAAGCATATTACTGGCTGGGCCATCTCCCCAGCCCCTGATAAATAATCTTCAATGAGAGATGAGGAGCTGGAAGGGTGACTCAGGGGTTAGCAACACTTGCTGCTTTTGCAGAGGACTTGAGTTCCCTGCCCATCACCCATACCAGACAGTTCACAACCACCTGTCAGGCCCAGTAAATCTCATGTCCGGTGCCTCTGATGCCCCCTGTTGGCTTCCATAGATACTTCTGTGATACAGTGCATATACAGACAAGCAGAAACACATGCATGCACATAAATAAAAACATAGAGAATTTCTGCTGGGCATGGTGGCACACACCTTTAATCCCAGCACTCAGAAGGCTGAGGTAGGCGGATCTCTGTGAGTTTGAGACCAGCTTGGATTAGGCAGCGAGTCCCAGGACAGCCAGAGCTCTGTTACAGAGAAACCCTGTCTCAAAAAACCAACCAACCAAGTATAAATATATGTGTGTGTCTATAAATATAATTCAAAACATCACATAAACATAATATAAAATACAAATATATATATAATTTTTTTAAAAAAGAGACAGTTTGCACCAGTGTTTGTTTCTCCTAGTCACGTACATTTCTTTGTTCTATATTGTGTTTTGAAAGTTTTACAACTCTACTTTTTCACACATAGTTGTTTGATCTAGGGCTGGCTTTTGCTTATGTGGGAGGTGGGAATCTATTTTTATTGTTTTCCCATATGGGCAGCTAATTGTCCTTGTACCACGATTTGAAGAGTCCAAAACAAAATATAAGGTGTTTTAGAATAAATTTTCTTAGAGCTTGATGGCTCAAAACCTTGATAGCTAACACTGTAAAATTAACTTAGGGATTTACATTACTATAATTAAAAACAAAAACAAAAAAACCCAAGCCAGGCTCAGTGTTACACGCTTTGTAACCCCAGCACTCAAGTAGGCAGAGGGGCAGGTAGATCTCTGTGAGTTCGAGGCCAGCCTGGTCTACAAAGCAAGTCCAGGATAGCCAGGGCTACACAGAGAAACCCTGTGTGAGAAGAGAAGGAGGAGGAGGAGGAGGAGGAGGAACAACCACTTATCCAGGCATAGTGGCCCAGACTTGTAATTCCAACAACATTCAGGTAGCTAGAAGGATGCTGCAAGTTTGAGACCAGCCTCGGTTATGGAGTTAGTGCTCTCCAAAAGCTAACCATGGGAGCCAGGCAAGGTTGTGCATATCTTTGTTTTTTTTTTGTTTGTTTGTTTGTTTTTTTAAGATTTATTTATTATGTATACAACATGTGTGCCTGCCTGCGAGAGGAGGGAGCCAGATCTCACTATAGATGGTTAAGAACCACATGTGGGTGTCAGGAATTGAACTCAGGACCTCTGGAAGAGCAGTGCTCTTAACCTCTGAGCCATCTCTCCAGGCCCCTGTGTGCACCTTTTGTTTGTTTGTTTGTTTGTTTTGAGACAGCGTTTCTTTGTGTAACAGCCTTGGCTGTCCTGGGACTCACAATACAGACCAGGCTGGTCTTGAACTCACAGAGATCTGCCTGCCTCTACCTCCTGAGTGCTGGGATTAAATGCATGCACCACCATGCCCGGCCCCCTGTGCACATCTTTAATCCCAGCATCTGAGACAGGCAGATCTCTGTGCATTTGAGGCCAGCCTGGTCTACACAGCATAAAGGCCAGGCAAAGCTACATAGTGAGACCCTATCTCAAAAAAAAAAAAAAAAAAATTATTGGTAGGGGCTGTAGAGATGGCTCAGAAGTTAAGGGTTCTTTTTTTTTTTTTTTTTTTTTTTTGGTTTTTCGAGACAGGGTTTCTCTGTGTAGCCTTGGCCATCCTGGACTCACTTTGTAGACCAGGCTGGCCTCGAACTCACAGTGATCTGCCTGCCTCTGCCTCCTGAGTGCTGGGATTAAAGGCATGTGCCACCACGCCCGGCCAAGAAGTTAAGGGTTCTCGCTGCTCTTGAAGAGAATGCAAGCTTGAATCTCAGCACCCATGTTAGGTACTCATGGCTGCCTGTAACTCCAGCTCCAGGGAATCCAGCGCCCTCTTCTGGACTCTGTGGGCAACAAGCACACATTTGTACTTATAAACGTGCACATGAATAAAAGAATAAATCTTTAAAAGTAGTTAAATTAGGTATATTAAGATCAAGAGATAAGGGTTGGAGAGACGGCTCAGCAGTTGAGAATGTGTACCAAAGGACCTGAGTTCATTTCCGCCATCCGTATGGAATCACCAGCACCTGTAACTCCAGCTCCAAGATGGCCAGTGTATTCTCCTGAACTCCATGGGAATCTGCAGTCACATGCACGTACCCATGTACAGACATACTGTACTAGTCAAGGTCCTCTAGAGTAAGGCAACTTACAGAATTAGCTTCTACACACACACACACTATATATATTTGAACCTAGAGCCTTACACACGATGAGCCACACTCCCAGCCCCTCACTGGGGGAGTCTAGGCAGGTGCTCTACCACTGAGCCACACCCCCAGCCCCTCACTGGGGGATTCTAGGCAGGTGCTCTACCACTGAGCCACACCCCAGCCCCTCACTGGGGAATATATATGCTTCCAGAAAAAGGTGTGGCTCAGATTAGAGGTGGGTTTTCCCAGCTCAAATGATTAATTTAATTTGCATTTAATCTTGATTAAACATGTGTCTTCCTACCACAAAAATCCTGATCTGCCTACTTCAAAGTAAGCAAAAATCTCTCACAGGTTTGGCCTCCATTTCCATGTTTTAGTTAATTCCAGATGTAGTCAAGTTGACAACCAAGCATAGTCATTGCACCCACACAATTATTATTATTATTATTATTGATGATGATGATGGTTTCTCCAAACAAGGTTTCTCTGTGCAGTCCTGGCTGTCCTGGAACTCACTCTGTAGACCAGGCTGTCCTTGAACTTACAAAATTTGCCTCTGCCTCCCGAGTGCTAGGATTAAAGGTGTACGCCACCACAACTGGCTTCTTTTTGTGTTCATTCTTGTGTGAAATGCATGTGTAAGTATGTGTGCATGTTTGAATATATGTGGGATGCACATGTGTGTGTGTGTGTGTGTGTGTGTGGGGGGGAGTATGGGCCCATGTGTGCCTGCATGTGGATAATGCCCAAGGTAGATGTTTGACCACTCTTTCCACCTTATTTTTTTTTTTTTGTGGCTGGGTCTCTCAGTCGAGCCCAGCGTTCACTGATATGGCTGCTCTCAATGGCCAGGTTGCTCTGTGAATCCTCTGCCTCAGCTGTCTGAGGCCAGAATTACAGGGGAACCTCTGTGCCAACCCAGCATTTATGTAGGTTCAGGGATCTGAGCTCCCATCTTTTTTTTTTTTTTTTTGCTTATATTGCAAGTATTGTAACTACTAAGCCAACCTCCCAAACTACTGAGCTACACACTCAGCCCCTCATGGGGGACTCTAGGCAGGTGCTTTAAGGTTTGTTTTTTGGAGACTGAGTCTCAGAGAGTCCAGGTTGGCCTGAAACTCACTATGATGCCCACACTAGCCTGGATATGCTGATCCTCCTGTCTCCACCCACCATGTGTTGGGGTGGCAGCTGTGTCACATGGCACTAAGCCTACAAATTGGTCTGGAGGTTTTGTTCACTTTATTTATCATTTAGTGTTCGTGTGGTGTGTGTACATGGTCACATGAGTGCACACGGTCCATGCTCATGGAGGCCAGAGGTTGATATCAGATAGCTTTCTTTTTTGTTTTTGTGGTTTTTCAAGACAGGGTATCTCTGTGTAGCCTTGGCTGTCCTGGACTCATTCTGTAGACCAGGCTGGCCTTGAACTCACAGAGATCCACTTGCCTCTGCCTCCCAAGTGCTGGGATTGCAGGCACACAGTTTTGGAGATAGGTGCTCACCCAATTGGCAAGCCTGACTGGCCAGTGATCACCCAAAGTCCCCTGTCTCCCTCTCTGCAGCAATGGGATTACAAGTGCATGATGTCATGCCTGAACAGTTTTTATGATAACGTCATGCTTGAATGGTTTTATGATGATGTCATACCTGAACTTTTTTTTTTTTTTTTTTTTTTTGAGACAGGGTTTCTCTATGTAGCCTTGGCTGTCCCGGACTCGCTTTGTAGACCAGGCTGGCCTCGAACTCACAGCGATCCGCCTGCCTCTGCCTCCTGAGTGCTGGGATTAAAGGCGTGCGCCACCATGCCCGGCTCTCCTGAATGGTTTTTATGTGGATACTGGCATCAACCTCAAGTCACCATATTTTCAGACCAACCTCTCTATTGACTAACCCATTTTCCCAGCCCCTGGTTTTGTTTCATTTTTGAGGCAGGGTCTTGTCATCCCTGGCTGATCTCAGACTCACGATACTCCCGCCTAAGCCTGCTGGATGCTGGGATGACAGGCGTGCTCCATGGTACCCAGTCTCTAAACTCTCTTCTAACTGATTGGCGGTGGGAAAGTTTAGCACATCTTATTCTTTTTTTTTTTTTTTTAACTTTTTCTTTTCTTTTAAAAAATATATTTTATTAATTTATTCATATTACATCTTAATTGTTATCCCATCCCTTGTATCCTCCCATTCCTCCCTCCCTCCCATTTTCCCCTTACTCCCCTCCCCTATGACTGTCACTGAGGAGGACCTCTTTCCCCACACTTCTTATTCTTGAAAGATGAAAAACCAACCGTTTGCCCAGGAACACACCACTGCCCCTGGGTGGAATGGATGGGGTGCAGCTGGGTGGTGGCTAAGGTGGGTGGGGTTCCTTTTGGGAGTGGTGAGAATGTTCTAGAATTATGGTGATAAGTGTACAACTTGTGGTTTATAATAAAAACCCTTTGAATTGTGTACTCCCAATGAATGAATGTGTGAAGTAAGCAAATCATCTCAAAAAAAAAATTTTTTTTTTTAAGTAGGTGCGGTCGGATCTGGGTGTTAAAAAAAATAAGTCAAAGTAGGTGCTTTTGTTTTAAATTGTTTTGGACAAGATCTCCTGTAGCGCCCATTGGCCTCCAGCTCACTAGGTAGCAGAAGATGACCTCCTGCGTCCACAGATTGCCAACATCCCCGGTTCGTGCAGTGCTGCGATGGAACCCGGGGCTTTGTGCACACTAGGCAAGCGCCCGCCACACTGAGCCCCAGCTGCGGTCCCGGGAGTTTTCTTTACGCAGAGAAAAGTAGTTCAGATGAAAGAAACAAGAACAATGGCAGCGAGATGAAAAAGTGGAAGCCGCAAAGGAGGGGGCTGGAGTCTGAGTCTCAATCAACACATGGGGAATTAAAATTAGGAGCCAGGAAGAGGGAGTTGAAAGGTACCCTTGCCACATTAGAAAGGGGGAGATTTAAAATAACGATAAAATTTAAGTGACAGATAAAGATGATTCCAGGAGATCGGAGATCAAAGCCTGGAGCTTGGATTAAAAGACTTTTTTTTTTTTTTTTCAAACGATCAACGTACAATCAACGTTAAAGATTCAGGCAAAGTCTAATTGGATGCAGGAGGGCCACCCAGGAGATGAAGTCTTTAGGGGGAGTCGGCCTGGGGTGAGGAGGCTGCCATGTTTGTTTTCTAAACATGATAGAAGCTCAGAAGGTAGGGGGATTGAGAAAAACCTGTCTCAAAACAAGAAAGTGTCCAAGTCAGAGCTGGAAGATTCTAGAAAAAAAATGGCCAAAGAAGCCAGGTGTGATGGGTTCTCTGTCATCTGTCATCTCAGCACTTGGGAAGTGGAGGCAGGAGGATCAAGAATTGCAGGTTATTCTCAGAGTTGAGGCCAGCCTGGGATGGGGGAGACCCCGTCTCAAAAACAAAACAAAGCAAAACAAAAGAATAAATCAGAAGAGAGACAGACACACAGACAGACACAGAGAGAGAGACAGAGAGACAAAGTGAGAGATAGACAGACATATAGCCACACACACACACACACACACACACACACACACACACACACACACAGATCTGATATCTCTGTGTTTATGTGCAGCACACAGGGTGTGTATATACATATATACATGTTTGGTTTGTACATGTACGTGTGCTTGAGTATATGTATATTGTGTGAGCTGTGTGTCTGTGTGTGTGTGAGTATCCAAGCATGCATGTGTATTTTAGAGGCATATGTTATGCGTGGGATGTGTTGGTGTGTGCTATTATTGTGTATATGTGTTTACATGTGTATACAATGGGTTGCAAGTGTAGGTATATATGCACATATATAAACGTGTTAATATATTGTATATGCAGGCAGACCGCAGTGAGTTCGAGGCCAGCCTGGTCTACAAAGCAACTCCAGGACAGCCAAGGCCACACAGAGAAACCCTGTCTCAAAAAACAAACAAACAAAACCAAAAAAAATATATATGTGTGTATGCATGTACTAGTCAGGGTCCGCTAGAATGACTATATATTACACGAATGTATGTGTGTATAATATACATAGTAATGTCTACACACACACACACACACACAACAAAGGGGATTTTCTGAAATGACTTATAGGCTGTATTCAGCTATTTCAACAATGGCTGCCTGTGAACAGAAAGTCCAGGAACCCAGCAGTTGCTTGTCCATGAGGCTGGAGGTCGCAGTGTCTGCTGGAATCCTGAAGAAGTGTGCTCTAACGCCGGGGACCAGTGGGCTAGCTAGCAAGGTGAGAGCAAAGAGCAAACGCTTCCTTCTTCCTGGTCCGTAGGCCTCCAGCAGAAAGCGTGGCGTGGCCTAGATTAAAGGCATGTGTTTTCCCAGCTCAGATGATCTGGATTGAAGGCACGCCTTCCCGCTTCCCGTTTCGAGATCCAGACTGAAGGTGTGTCTTCTCCTACTTCAGATTAAGCAAAAAATCCCCTACAGGTGTGTGCTACATGTCTGGGTGTTGGTTAATTCCAGACACAGTCAAGCTGACAACCAAGAGCAGCCATCACGCTACATGAATGTATGTATTGTATGTATAGATACATGTGTGCCTATGTTTATATGCATACGTGTGTGGTATTGTGCATCGATATGTACACACACGTGAGTATTTGGTGTGTGGATAATTATGAGTGTGTGCGTTCACATATAATGTATTAGTGGATGTCCATGTGTGTAGGGGTGTGTGTGTGTAGGTGTGTTGTGTGTGTGTGTGTGTGTGTGTGTGTTTGTAGGGGTGTATGAGTGTAGGGGCATGTGCTTACATGAAAAGGGTTTTCTGAGGGGTAAGGCTTGAGCTAGGAACTGAGGGCCAGGCCAGAGCGGGTAGCAGTACAGGAAGAGTTTGAGATAGGATGAAGGGGGTGTTCTTTTTTTTTTTTTTTTTTTTTTTTAAAGATTTATTTATTTATTATATATACAGTATTCTGCCTGTATGCATGCCTGCACACCAGAAGAGGGCATCAGATCACATTATAGATGGTAGTGAGCCACCATGTGGTTGCTGGGAATTGAACTCAGGACCTTTGGAAGAGCAGGCAGTGCTCTTAACCTCTGAGCCATTTCTCCAGCCCGAAGGGGGTGTTCTAATGTGCTTACTGTTGTAATAAAGCACTGACCGAAATCAAATTGGGGGGGGGGGTTTAATTTGGCTTACAGAATACATCAGTCATTAAGGGAAGCTGGGGCAGGAGGTCAAGGCAGGGGCCATGGAGGGGAGCTACTTACTGGCTTGCTCAGTTACCTTCCTTATATAGCCAGACCCACCTGCCTAGGAATGGTACCGCCCAGAGTGGGCTGAGCCCCTGCTCATCCTAACTGACAAAATGCCTCCCAGACACACTCTGGTCCCACCCCCCACCCCCACCCCTCCAGACAGGCTCACAGGCCAGCCTGGTGGAGGCAACACCTCAACTGAGGTCTCCTCTTCCCAGGTGTGTCAAGTTAACAACCAGAGCTTTGACAAGGGGTGAAAAACAGAAAGTGGTGGGTGCAGTGTGGGGCGGTGTGTGGAGGAGGAACAAAGGGAGATTTGCCTGGTGCGCCAAACCGTCCGGGGAAAACCGGTGCAAAGTGGTTCCAGTGGGGCAGAAGGAAGGGCAGATGCTGAGCCAGGGAGGTGACCCTGGGGACAGCATGGGGACAGGGAGCTCTTTGTTCTGCCGTCACTCCAGAGGACAGAAAGCCTTGCCCAGGGTTCCAGAGACGAGCTAGAATTCAGCAAGGACCCCCCAACTAGGACATTTTGAGTCACTTCTCAGTGATAAACTAGAAGCCGGGGTACAGAAAGAGGGATCTCAGCCCAGGTGCATCAAGTCCTACCTGAAGGGGTCCCGGAGAGGGACGAATGTGCCTCTGTTGCTGGGACGGATGGGTGGACAGATGGATACCCACAGAGAGGTCCTTGGGACAGGAAACTCTAAGGCCAGGAGGGAGACACTTGTCCCTTTTCTGTGCTAGCTTGCCAGTCAGGTCCTATGCCTTCTGAGCCCCATAGAGATGACGCCAGACCAGAAGGTGCAAGAGCGGAGGGCGACATCTTGTGGTGAGTTCTGTACATTACACCAGAAGGTGCAAGAGCGGAGGGCGACATCTTGTGGTGAGTTCTGTGCATTACAGGTAAGACTTAGACTTTCTTACATTTTTGTTTTGTTCTTTTGAGCCAGGGTTTCTCTGTGTAGCTCTGGCTGTCCTGGCTTGCTTTGTAGACCCAGGCTGGCCTCGAATTCACACTGATCCTCCTGCCTCTGCCTCCCTGAGTACTGGGATTCCATTGGCATGCACCACCGCATCCGGCTTGTCTTTCTAAATTATGTTTCATTCTCCTCCTCCTCCCCACTTTTCCCTCTTCACTAACCTTTTTTCTTCTTCTCTTCCTTTTCTCTTTCTCCTCTCCCTCTTCAACATCCTCTCCCTCTCTTTTTCCACATTCTCCCCTTCCTTCTCTTCTTCTCCCTCCTTCATGCCACCTAAGCTGGCTTTACTTTACTGTTTAAACTAGTGCTAAGGCGGGCGTGGTGGTGCACCCCTTTAATCCCAGCACTCGAGAGTCAGAGGCAGGCGGATCACAGTGAGTTCGAGGCTAGCCTGGTCTACAAAGCAAGTCCAGGACAGCCAAGGCTAACACAGGGAGACCCTGTCTTGAAAAGCCAAAAATAAATAAAAAATGAAAAATGAAAAATGAACTAGTGCTAAGGCCAGGCTACGGCCTGCTGTAAATTACTCCATATTGGGTAAAGTAGTGCTGCTTTTTTTTTTTTTTTCTGTGTCTTGCCCGCAGAGTCTCCATTTTACCTTTTGAGTCCATTTTTGGGGTGGAGGGTGATGGCTCCTGTAGACACCATCATCCGTCTAGCACCATCCATGCAGTAAGAGACTAGCATGTGACTTATTCCTCGGAGTAGAAAGCTGAGTGGGAGTGGCACATGCCTTTAATCCTAGCACTCAGGAGGCAAAGGCAGGTGGATCTCTATGGATCCTGGTCTACAGAGTAAGTTCCAGGACAACCAAGGTGACAAGAAACACTGTCTTGAAAAACCGAAAGACTCTAGGGACATACCAGTGTTTGAAAATATCAGAAAAATTATTTCTCATCAGGCACTCCAAACCCCTCACCTGGAGCCTTTATTTATTTATTATTATTATTTTGTTTTTTTCCCCAAGACAGGGTCTCTCTGTGTAGCCTTGGCTGTCTTGGACTCACTTTGTAGACCAGGCTGGCCTTGAACTCACAGCAGTCGGCCTGACCTCTGCCTCCCGAGTGTTAAGATTAAAGGTGTGCGCCACCATGCCCAGCTCAACCTGGAGCCTTTAAAGTGACAGACACCAAGCACTAGGATGGCCGTGGTCCCCACATCTTCTTGTCATCTGATACCCAGTGTGTGTGTGATGGACCAATACGCAGAACACTCCAGACTGGCCCCGAAGTCCCAGCTCAGCCTGGTCCCCTGCATGGGACTTTGGACTAGGAAGACTAGGAAAACATTGAATGCTGTAAATCGAGCTTAATGAGAAATCCCAGGAGAGGTGTGAAGGGCAGTAGTGCTGAGAGTTGTGGACTGTGGAGGCCCAGCTCAAGGAGTTTCTGAGGGCTGGAGAACCATTCTTGGCATATTTTTTGCCCTTTCTGCCTGAGACTAAACTGAAGTTTTGGATTAATTTTGTTGTCAGAGGAGATTCTAAGAAAGTCTAATAGCAGCTCTATTTTTTTTAAAAAAATATATATTTATTTATATATTTATTATTTATACAGCGTTCTGTCTGCATGTACACCTGCAGGACAGAAGATGGAGTTAGGTCACATTATAGATGGTTGTGAGCCTCATGTGGTTGCTGGGAATTGAACTCAGGATCAGGACCTTTTGGGGGAGCAGTCAGTGCCCTTAACCTCTGAGCCATCTCTCCAGCCCCAGCAGCTCTATTTTTATTTGGGTTCCTTAAATCTCTTTCTCCATACTCCACTCCTTCCAACACCCCAACACCAGGTAGGGGAGAAAGAAAGTTAGTAGGGAAAGGGGGGCGTAGTTTTCCTTAGCTATTTCCTGCTGTTTAGGGTCATCTGGTTCCTTGGGGCGAGTCCACTCTTCGCTTGTGGAGATCTCTAACTTCTTTGTCAAACTGCATCAACAGGAACCAGGAGCAGCAGGGAGAAACACCAGCAGCTTTCTTTTTCAGAGCCTCCGCCCCCCCTCAGTCTCACTTTGGGTCTGGCTTTTATCCCGACTGACAAAGACCACGCCCTCACATGAGGCATTTCCCAGCTGACAAACATCATGCGCCCTCTCAGGAGGCAACTGTCAGCGCTGTGGACAATCTGGAGCAGAGCCCCTATATCCCACACCTGGGGTTCAAACAAAAACAGGAAACAGGTTTACATATCATAACCCAAAACTTCCACAGCAGTCTTGTGGTTGTTGGGGATCCCTCTAATGAATTAGGGCTGTGATCTAGAAAACAAACTGAAAGGCAAGTTTCTGGGTACCAGGAACTACCCCTCAATCCTCTAGGAAGTTCCCATAATCTTCCCCCAAAGGCCAAATACCTAGGGAAGGGCACCTAGTTCCTGGTCAATCCCAATAGCTCACATCAGCTCAGATCCACTCCCACCCGCACTGTCCTATTAAAATCAGCTTGCTGGGGCTGGAGAGATGGCTCAGAGGTTAAGAGCACTGACTGCTCTACCAGAGGTCATGAGTTCAATTCCCAGCAACCACACGGTGGTTCACAACCTTCTATAGTGTGATCTGCTGCCCTCTTCTGGCATAAAGGTGTATATGCAGGCCAGAGCACTGTATATATAGTAATAATAAATAAATAAATCTATAAAAAAAGATAAATAAAATCGGCTTGCTTTTCCATCACTTTTCTCTTCTTTCTGCCCCGCCTCCACCCCTCCCAGAAACAGCCTTGGCAGTTCGTTGCCCAATAAATCTTTATTTCCACCCACGGAGAAGTCTAATTTGGTAGTTCTTCTAACCCACCACTTATAGGAAGCACATAATTTGGTTTTGGTGGGGGTGAGGATGGGGGGTGGGGGTGGGGTTACAATCAAGAGATTGCCTTGAAGTCTTTGGAACAGCGTCATTTTGAATTTTGATATGGCTACAGGCCAATGGGGGTCAGGGAGTGGACTGTGGTGGTTTGAATGTGAGTGCCCCCCCTCCCCGCCTATCCCCCCATAGGCTCCTGTTTGAATATTTGGTGCCCAGTTGGTGGAACCGTTTGGGAAGGATGGAGAGGGGTGGGCTTTGAGGTTTCAAAAGCCCATGCCAAGCTGGGAGTGGTGGCACACGCTTTTAATCCCAGCACACAGAGGCGGGCGGATCGCTGGCTCTCTCGCTCTCTGCCCTGGGTTTGTGGGTCAGATGTGAGCTCTCAGCGGCTCCTCCATCCAGCACCACGCCTGGCTGCCTGCCGCCATTCTCCTCACCATGGGCTCAGGCTTAGAAACCATAAGCCTCACATTCTGTTAAGTCGCTTTGGTTGTGGTTATTTTGTCATAGCAGTAGAAAAGTGACTAGGACAGGACCTCAGTTGAGAAAACAGCCCCCAGCAGATTGGTCTGTAGGTAAGTCCGGGGGGGGGGGGCATTAAAAAAAAACACCCAGTGATGTGGGAGGAGGTAGTTTACTGGGGACAGTGCCACTTCTGGACAGGCAGCCCTGGTATGTGTAAGCAAGCAAGCTGAGCAAACTGTGGGGAGCAAGCCAACAAGCAGCAGCCCTCTCTAGTGTCTGCTCCGGTTCCTGCCCTGCCCTGCCCTCTTCAGCGATGGAATGCCACGTGGAACTGTAAGCTGAGCTAAGCCCTTTCCTCTCCAGGTGGCTTTTGGTCATTGTGTTGTATTACATCAATAGAAACCTATGACACCTACAGACTAAAAAGTATGTGTGTGTGCGCATGCGCCCTTGAGCATGCATACACACTGAGGTGCATGTACATACATGTGGAAGGCAGCTGACACACTCTGGTGTTAATACTTAGGGATGTAGCCCATCTCCTTCAAATGCAGTCTCTCTAAAGCACCCCCTCCCTCCACCTACCCTGCACATTTGAGTAAAAATTAGCTGGGGGCACTTGAGAGCAAAGTTAGGACCCGCTCTTGCCCCCAGGGTGTCCAAGACAAGAAGCAAGCAACAGCAGGAGCCCTGTACCTCAGTCACAAGCTTTATTGTCCAAACATGGACTTGCCACACTTCCACGATTCCACTGGGGGGGAGGGAGAGGAGGGGGAACAGGGACAGAGGAGGGGGAGGGGAGAAATGGCTGAGCCACAGCTGGGTGGCCACACCGGGTAGGCTGAGGGGCCCTTCCGAGGCCAGTGCTTGTGGGGAAATGGCTTCTTGCACACCCTACCAGGTGCAAGCCCACTCCAGGGTGGGGGCTCAGCCCCTTCTGGTCCCTACCGTGGGAGCCTTTGGCTGTTAATTCCTAATCCGTGAGCTGCCCGATTGTGCTGGAAAGAGCAATATTTGGCTCTGCAGTTGGGCCACTAAAGCGTCAATTCTAGGCTCTAGGCTGCGGTTGTTAAAGGCGAAGTGCTACCCAAAAGCCAACAGGAAGCAGGGGGTGGGGGTTGGGTTGAGGGGGCTAATTCAACTCCTCCATAAGAGCCACGAGTGTGAGCGCCACCTACTGGTGCCCGGTGGTGCTCGCAGAGGCCATCTGGGCCATCCTTAAGGACTTACCTGTCACCCACTGTGGTTCCCACCCTGGGAAGATAGAAGCAGGGCCCTCCGTGGGTTGCTGGGGTCTTTGGAGTAACATGGCGGGGCGGTTCCCAGAAATAAGGGGAACCGGTTTGATTTCTCTCACCCAGCAAAACACCATACGGATGCTTTGTTCAAAGCTCCAAGGCCCAAGCCAGGCCTGGCTCAAGGTCAAGGGGGGAAGGATGTGTGCCCACCTAATACTGTAGCTGCCTGCTCAGTGCTTTCTGGGCAGCAGGTAGGACGTGGGTGCACAGACTAGCTTGGTGTCGAGGAGTAAGGAGCCTGTCACTCCCCCAAATCTTCCCTGGCTAAAGAGGCCCAAGCGACCTTGTACCACTGTGTAAAAGAGGCTCGGCTTGTGGCGCCTCCCTAGTTCTGAGGGCTGAAACCCTTCTCAACATGGATGTGCCCAGGCAAGGGACCTTGCTCCACTCCTCGGGGACTTGCAGGGGACCTGGGGACACCAGAAGGAAAGGGAGAGCAGAGAGGTACCCAGGTGCCCAGGACAAGCCTCAGGACAGCCTGCTATAGCCAAGAGAGGCCCGACGGGATCACTTCAGCCTCTGCAAAGTCGAGAAGCTCCTTGGGACAAGAGAGGTTCTCCGGGGTCAGGCCCAAGCTGTACCGCACTCTGTGGAAGGCTGTGTCTGTGGGACGCCTCCTGGTCCGGCAGGGGGTTCGGGCGGGACTTGTCCTGCAGCAGTGAGGACAGTATCGTGAACACACAGTCTCATCTCCAAAGGGACAGTTCTGGCTCCTGCCTGAAGGTGGCGCTGCTCGGAAGCCTGGCAGAGCTCTGGTGTGAATGGGGCCGGTCCATGGTGTCCCTTAGGGTCAGTGTTTGTCCTAGAAAGAGCAAGGGCTTGATCATTAAGAGTCTTGAAGGAAGAGTAGGCAGATGAGGGAGGGACAAAAAGGAAGAGAACAGCCTGGGTCAAAGTCCCCATAGCAGGAAAAATCCTGAATTCTACAAGGAAACCCAAGCTTCTGAGGATGAATCAGAAGAAATAAGAAGCAATCTGCAATCCTCGGTTTCCCCATCCGGAAGTTAAAATGGCCATGTTTCTTACAAGGTCGTGTCATGTGGTCTAAATAGCAGTTCCCAGGGTGGCGGCTACACTGCCACTCCACCCCTGGCCTACTTCAGCCCCGCTATTGCCTGGTCGTCAGTTCCCTGGCTAGGGATAGCCTCGTTCCCAAGGCTGACTCTCGTTAAATACGGAATGGCTGGAAGGCCAAGGGCTAAGCTGAGTTTGTCTTTACTCCAGCCCTACCTGCCTGGGTCACACAGCTAGCCAGGGTCATCAGTGGTCTTAAAACCAGGCGCTAAGTCACAGGGATTTGCAATAATGCAAGCGGATGCTGGGAGAAAGCCTGGAAACTGGGACACTATGTCTCCTAAAACCAAGGGCTGGGGTGTGGCTCAGTAGTAGAGCACCTGCCTAGAATCCTTGGCTTGGGTGTGGCTCAGTAGTAGAACTCTTGGCTAGAATTTCCCCAGTGAGGGGCGGGGCGTGTGATCAATGTTAAGGCCCTTGGTTCCATTCCCAGAACCTCAGGAAAAACAAAAAACAAAAGCAGGACCATTCCTGGATGGGGTGCACTAGTACTAGACTCTTCCTAAGCAAGCAACCGGACACACACAAAGCATTCTTGTTCCTTTGTGTATTTAGTGACTTCCGGAGGGTTTTTCTCAGACGCTTGCTGGTTTGGGTGGCCTAGACAGGCTGCTGGCGTGCTTACCTCCTGTTTGTGGGCCTTGTCTGGCTGGTGGATACCGTTGGCAGAACCGGAAGTGCTGATGGTCTGTGATGAAATGAGGGATGGGAAGGGGAGGAGCCGCTGAGTAGGTTGCCAGGATGCAGTTCCGCATGCAACCACAAGGGGGAGCCACCTTCCCAGTGGGACCAGCCAGGCTCCAAACCAAAGCCCTTTCTTTATAGACTGGGTCTCCCTGGACAGCAAGGCTTGCTTGCTTTTCGGATAGGAGTTTCTGGGATGGGCCTACCCTCCTCCTGGTGGGGGATCCGCGCCCGTGCACTCGCTCGCTCACCTGAATCCTATCTGAGCAGCCCCTCAGGGCCTCCACCAGCCTTTCCACCTGCTGGGCCTGGTCCAGAGCATCCCGCAGTGCATCCTCGGTGCTCACCAACTGGTGCTGCAGTCGCAACAGCTCGGGTGCTGAAGCTGGGTCAATGAGGGAGTAGCGTCTCTGCTCTGACAGGGACTTCTCCTTGTCCTGGAAGGGTGGAGGTGTGGGAGTCCTGTTCCAACTAACCAGAATCAACCGACACCCAGTTGACTGCGTCCACGTGACCCAATCTCCAAGTCCATGTGACACTCCCCCCACTTCTGCCTAGCCCCTTACAAGTGTCTCCTCCCTCCCCACCATTAAAGGCACGCAACACCACCACCTGGCTTGCATGGATTTCCCTGCCCCCTCCCCCCCGAGACAGGGTTTCTCAGTGTAGCCTTGGCTGTCCTGGACTCACTTTGTGGACGAGGCTGGCCTTGAACTCACAGCAATCTGCCTGCCTCTGCCTCTCGAGTGCTAGGATTAAAGGTGTGCGACACCATCGCCCGGCTTTGCATAGATTTTTAAATCCTCTATTCATGAGTAATTTTTGCCCT
Organism: Acomys russatus; assembly: GCF_903995435.1. Lineage (NCBI taxonomy): Eukaryota > Metazoa > Chordata > Mammalia > Rodentia > Muridae > Acomys > Acomys russatus. Next base: position 42,496,522 of record NC_067155.1, on the reverse strand, counting down.
TCTGGCTCTGGAAATAGCAGACTCTGTGTTGGTCCAGGGGCATCTCTAGTTCTGATGTCTAAAAAGTGGGCTACTGGAGCCGGGCGTGGTGGCGCACGCCTTTAATCCCAGCACTCAGGAGGCAGAGGCAGCGGATCTCTGTGAGTTCGAGACCAGCCTCTACAAAGAGAGTCCACGACAGCCAGAATGACACAGAGAAATCCAGTCTCAAAAAAACCAAAACCAAAACAAACAAAAAAAGAAAGAAAACCCTAAATAAATATAAATAAATAAATAAAAAGGGGGGAGGGTACTGGGGCCCATCCACCTGCTCCGTGCTTGAGATCCTAGACGTCTGGATTTTCAACCCTCCTGTGGCTCTGGGAGGTTGCCCTGGCAGCAGGAGAGTCCTAGCAGTCCTCTTCCCCAGCCCAACCCTTTGCCTCCACGTACCAGTCCGGTCAGCTTTTCACGCAGGCCCCGGATGTCATCCTTCAGTTTTTGTTCCTTTATCCGCCATTCAGCCTTGTGCACCTCCCGGCTCAGGTCTCTCTCGGGCCCTGGGGAGTGACGGTTGGCTTCTAACAGCAACACCCTCAGCTCGTTCAGACTCCTGGAGTGGGCAGACAGCCATAGAACCCCATCAGCTCCGCTGCACCTCACCTACATAACGGGAGTATGAGGCATCTGCGTGGACAGCCATGACCACCAGGGGGCGCCAGCCACAAGGCACTGGTGCACCAGAGACAAGAAGGATGGCAGCTTGGGTCCACCACACCCAAGAGGAACTGCGTTTGGATGCAGGATGATCAAGAACACTTGGCTGTTCTTAGAACTTTCTTTGCCTTTTAAAAGATTTGTTTACAAAAAAAAAAAAAAAAGAAAAAAGATTTGTTTACTTTTGTCTTATGTGTAAAGGTGTTTGGTCTTCATGAATGTCTGTGTACCATGTGCATGCTTGGTGTCCCCAGAGGCCAGAAGACTGTGTCGGACCCTTTGGAACTGGAGGTATAGTATGGATGTTGGTCAGTCACCATGTAGGTGCTGGGAATAAAACTAGGATCAGCTGGAACAGCAGGCATATCCTCTGACTCAGGTTTAAAAAAAAAAAAAGATTTATTTGGGGCTAGAGAGATGGTTAAGAGCACTGACTGTTCTTCCAGAGGTCCTAAGTTCAATTCTTGGCAACCACATGGTGGCTCAAACCACCTATCCTGGGATCTGATGCCCTCTTCTGGCATGCAGATAGAGCACTCATATATATATATATAATCAATTAATCAATCTTTAAAAAAAAAAAAAGATTTATTTTGTTTGTTTTGGTTTTTCAAGACAGGGTTTCTCTGTGTTACTCCTGGACTTGCTTTGTAGACCAGGCTGGCCTCAAACTCACAGAGATCTGCCTGCCTCTGCCTCCCAAGTGCTCGGATTAAAGGTGTGTGCCACCACCACCCAGGCATTATTTATTTATTATGTATACAATGTTGTGTCTGCATGTACACCTGCAGGCCAGAAGAGGGCACCAGATCTCATTATAGATGGTTGTGAGCCACCATGTGGTTGCTGGGAATTGAACTCAGGACCTTTGGAAGAACAGCCAGTGCTCTTAACCTCTGAGCCCTCTCTCCAGCCCTGGAAATCTCTTGGATGCTGACACCACACACACAAAATTGTGCAGGGAGCTATCAGTCTGGGTTTGGGAATAAATGAGAACACCATTTCAGAGTCAGAGAGGCCAGGCGAGGTGGCTCAGTGGGTAAAGGCACTTGTCACAAAGTTTGAGGACCTGAGTTCAATCCCTGGGGCCCGGATAGTGGAAGCAGGAGGAGAGAACTGATTCCTGAAATCGTCTTCTGGCCTTCACACACACTCTGTGGCACACACAACCTCCCACAGGCAAGTAACAAATAAATAAATATGAGTGCACGTTATTATTATCAATTACAAATGAAAACAAAACAAAAACAAAGCTGAAAAGCATTTTGTTACTTATATTAGATGAACTGAACATAGTAGTTCAGCCCTATAGCCCTAACACATCAGAAACTGAGGCAGGAGGACTCGGAGGACTTGTTCAAGGCGATACACAGAGAGACCCTGTCTCAAGAAAACAAAAGTCAGGGCTGGAGAGATGACTCAGTGGTTAAGAGCATTGGCTGCTCTTTCAGAGGACCTGTGTTTAATTCTCAACTCCTGTATCAGACGGTCACACCCATCTGTAACCCCATGTCAGGAGATCTGATACCCCATTCTAGCTTCCACAGGCAGCTGCGGACACACGGGGCGCATTCAGGCACACAGGCACACAGGCGCGCGCACGCGCGCGCACACACACACACACACACACACACACACACACAAATCATAAAGAAGGGGGCTGGAGAGATGGCTCAGAGGTTAAGAGCACTGACTGCTCTTCCAGAGGTCCTGAGTTCAATTCCCAGCAACCACATGGTGGCTCACAACCATCTATAATGTGATCTGATGCCCTCTTCTGGCCTGCAGGTGTACATGGAGGCAGAGCACTGTATACATAATAATAAATAAAGAAATCTTTAAAAAAAAAAATCATAAAGAAATCTTCAAAAAGAAATGTAAAAGCTCTCCGAGTAAATGTAATGATGTTTCAAGTGGAGAGATTACCCATAAGACCACGATGTTAGGGCTACACTCATCTTCACCACATGCTGTGCTTAGAGAGCTGTGGTTAGGACTCTGGGGGCGCTGGAGAGATGGCTCGGCACTTCGGAGCACTTATTGCTCCTGCAGAAGAGCTAGGTTCTGCTGCCAGCATTCATGTGGTGGCTCAGAACCATCTGTATCTCAAATGCCCGTGGATCTGACGTCCTCTTCGGACCTTTGTGAGCACCAGGCACATGTGGGGCACACAGATATACATGCAGCCAAAAGACTCATATACATATAAAAATACAAATAGTAATACAAATACTATTACTACTACTAATAATAATAGTGAAGATAACAAGGAGGAGGAAGAGGAGAAAGGGAAGAAGAAAAGGATGAAGAGGAGGAGGAGGAATCTCACCTCTCCTTCCGTAGCAACTCTTGGCTGATGTGGACCAGCTGGCCCGAGGCATCATGGGTCTTCCGAGACACGGACTCCAGCTCCGCCTCTAGGCGCCTCTTCTCCTTCAGGAGAGAGTCTATCTTCTTCTCTCCTGACTTGCACTTGTTCTCCAGGGCTGGGGGGAAGGCACAGGGAAAGGAGAAAGCTCAAACACAGATAGGAACTGATGGCATGGCTCAGTGTGTACAGTGCTGGTCTCAGCAACTCAGAGGCCCCTGGGTTCGATTCCTAGCACTGCCTAAACTGGAATGAGACCAAACAGGCCTGTGATCCAAGCACTTTAGAGGTAGAAGCCGGAGGATCAGGAACTCAAGGCCAGTTCAGTTCTAGGACAACCTGGGTTCCTGAAGATCCTGTCTCAAACACCAAAGAGAAGCTGGTCTGACCCGGGTGGGAGGTGACAGTAATGTCACTCTAAGAGGCAGGCCATGCCAAGCATGGTGCACAAGTCTCTAACTCCAGCACTGCGCAGCCTTGAGGCAGGAGGATCACGATGAGTTCAAAGCCATGGTGACTACATAGTGAGTTTCAGGCCAGCTTAGGCTACAGAGACCCTGTCCCAAACAAACAGCAACAAGAAAAAGCATCAAGTCTGGGTGGTGATGTAGCTCAGTTACTGGAGTGTTTGCCTTGCATGCATGAGGCCCCGTGTTCCATCCCCAGCACACACAAGCCAGGCATGGAAGCCCACACCTGCCATCTGAGCACTTGGACGGCAGAAGGAAGATTAGAAGTTCAAGGTCGTCCTCAGCTACGTTGGGAATTCGGGACCTGCTGTGGCTACATGAGACTCTGCCTCAAAAAAAAAAAAAAAAAAAAGAAAGAAAGAAAGAAAGAAAAATAAAAAAAGAGAAAAATGTAGCATCCTAGTTTGCATTAACCTTCAGCTGGACACAGCTTAGAACCAACTGAAAAGAGGACTGCAACTGAGTAACTGTCTCTCAGGTTGGTCTGTGGTGTGTTGGTGGGGACTGCTCTAATTGTTCATTAATGCCCACGGTGGGCAGCGCCATTCTCCAGCCAGGTGGTCCTGGGCTGCCTAACAGAGCTGTCAACACACCAGACAGCTACCAAGCCAGCAAGCAACCTTCCCTGTGATTTCTGCTTCAAGCTCCTGCTTGAGTTTCTGTCCTGACTTCCTTCAGTGATGGACTGTGACCCGGAAGTGTTAGCCAAACAAACAGTTACCACCAGCTACACAAAGCAGGGAGTGGGGACGGAGGGAATTCACGGCAGCCTCTGTAGATGTTTATATTGTTATCCAGACAAGGAAAGCTCTAAAGCTAAGGCTTCGCTTGGCCTTGGCAGAATCTAGAGACCGCCGACCTTTGTCAAGACCCATGAGGCCAGGCAAATGTAACTAGGACTAGAAGAGAGTGGGGGGGGGGGGCGGTTAAGGACAGTCCCCCAGGAGTGGGGTAGCGGTGGTGGTGGAGCAATGCCAAGGACACATTGAATCAGTGGGCCCCACAGTTACCAAATCCAGACTTCTGACCGTCCCCAGGCCCTCTTGGTGTACTTTGCAATCAACTGTGGCCCAGGTTCCATATTCTATTTCTTTTGAGACAGTCTTATGTAGCCCAGGCTGTGGCCAGAATTTCATTTTATTTGTATGTTTTTGGTGTTTCGAGACAGGGTTTCTCCGTGTCGCTCTGGCTGTCCTGGACTCACTTTGTAGACTAGGCTGGCCTTGAATTCACAGAAGCCTGCCTGCCTCTGCCTTCCGAGTGCTGGGATTACAGGTGTGCGCCATCCCACCCGGCTCCTTAGAAATTTAAGGTCGATTTACACTTCCTGATTCTCCGGCCTCTACCTCCTGAGTGGTGGGAGTGCAGGTCTGCAGCCCTATGCCGGGCTTCCTGCGGCTCATGCTATCCATCCTGGGGACTAGGGGCTGTGTGGAAGAGGCCTGTGAGAAACTCAAGTCTTCCAGAAGGCCATGGAAAAAACTTGATGGGATGTAGGGTAATGAACTCAGTTGGCTCTGGGGAGAAAGTAGTGTTTGCATTCGGTACAGCTCAGGTACAGCACCTCTCAAGCAGATAGCTCAACCCAGCCTGCAGAACCACTGCGACAGCCTCCACCAACCCTCCACGTCTGCCCCTCGGGAGGGAGACTTACCACTTACTTGGGCCCTGAGCATGTCCATCTGGGATGTCAAGGCTGCCACCTCTTTGTCCCTCTTGTTCAGCTTGTCCTGAAGGCCTAGGACAGAGAGGGAAGACAGCGACCCGTGAATACAGGAGGGCCAATGGTATGGGCAAGGAGCGACCCCTCCTAAGAGGGGTCACACTTGACCTCTTGTGTCAAGGATCTTTTCTCACCTTCTCAGTCACCCACCCTGAGGACGGCCCAGCAGTGCACAGTTTAGGGACCACGGGAGCCTCCATCTCTTTGGTTTCCTCAAGCAAAAGATGGAGGAGCCGTGAAATAAAGATGGCGATGGTGGACACAGAACCAGTGTGTTGGATTGTTTCCCAAGCCCGTCAGGAAGACGCCTCAAAACATACTGACGGGTCTCAAGTCAATTAGTTTATCTAGGGCTGGGGAGATGGCTCAGAGGTTAAGAGCACTGGCTGTTCTTTCAAAGGTCCTGAGTTCAATTCCCAGCAACCACATGGTGGCTCACAACCATCTATAATGAGATCTGGTGCCCTCTTCTGGCCTGCTGGCTCACATGCAAGCAGAACACTGTGTACTAAATAAATAAATAAATAAATAAATCTTTAATTACTTTATCTATCAAGCATCTCTTTCATATAGCCCAGGCTGGCCTCAAACATATCGCATAGCTAAGGATAACCCCGAACTTCTGATCCTCTTGCCTCCACTTCCCAAATTCTAGCATCACAGGCGTGCATGGTGCTGGGGGACGGAACCCAGGGCTTCGTGCATGCTAGTTAAGCACTCCACCCAAGCCCCAATTTATACCAACTTTTCTTGAAATAGCATCTTGATACATATATAGCCCAGGCTAGACTTGATCTCACGGGCATGCTATCTCACATATTTTTTTTTGAGATATGTAGCCCAGGCTAGCCTTGAACACATGGCAATCTTGCCTTCACCTCCCTAGTGTTGGGATAGTCTCTATCTAATTTTTCTTTTTTAAAGATTTATTTATTATTATGTATACAGTGTTGTCTGCTTGTAGGCCAGAAGAGAGCATCAGGTTGCCTTATAGATGGTTGTGACCCACCATGTGGTTGCTGGGACTTGAATTCAGGACCTTTGGAAGAGCAGACAGTGCTCTTAACCACTGAGCCATCTCTCCAGCCCAGCCTTTATCTAATTTTTCAAAAGTCAAGTAAGAAGTAAACAAGGTACAGGAGCCAGCACTGCGTGTAGAGGCTTATGTTCTCCTGAGCGAGCTGTTGCCAAGGCGAGAGCAGTTTACCACTTGGGAGACCGAAGCGCCCCAGATTTGCAGTTTCTGCATACATCCTCTGATTTCCCCTTTCCTATCATATCTTTTGTTTCCAACTTCCACTTATTTGATTGTGTGGATTGTGTGTGTGGGTGTGTGCTGCAGCTTGTAGGTGGAGGTCAGAGGGCACCCCATAGAAGAAGTCGATTCTCTGCAGCCATGTGCCACCTGGGAATAAAATTTGGGGGGAGGGTTGTTTGTTTGTTGGTTTTTTTTTTTTGTTTTGTTTTGTTTTTTTTTTTGAGACAGGGTTTCTCTGTGTAGCCATGGCTCTCTTGGAACTCACTCTGTAGACCAGGCTGGCCTCGAGCTCAAGAGATCCACCTGCCTATGCCACCCGGGAGCTGAAATTAAAGGTGTGTGCCGCCGCCACCACCACCAGGCACTGAGATTTCCATTCCTCCCCTGGTTTCACAACACCCTTTTCTGGAGGGGTGACTGCACACAGCAGGTGATTCTCAGTAAGCAGCTGGTGGCAGACCTTGTGACTTGGCTCCAAGGTACCACCCAGCTATCTTTCCACACAAAGCCTGGACGCCTACCCGAGGCTACTCACCCTCCACGGTCTCCTTCATCAGAATCTTCTCCTCAGAAAGGTCATTGGACTCGATCACCTGAAAGGACAGTCCTGTAAGAGGACACGCCTGCCACCCTACCCACGCTAGCTCTTGTACTGTGTGCACCTTAACCTGTGAGAAGGGACCTTGGGGATGCAGGGCCTGGATATGCCAGCAGGGGGAGCGGAGATGCTTGCACTAGCCTGTTTGAGAAAAAGGGAAGCCCTAGTTGGTTTCCCAGCTGCTTTAAAAGATTCCCCTGCAGCCCCTGAACTGCTATTTTTGGGAGTGAGGAGAAGAGGACCTTTTCCAAATTAGGCAAGTGTTCTATAACTAAGCCTTGCCACCAGCTCCTCACTGGGGGATTCTAGGCAGGTGCCCTACCACTGAGCCACACCCCAGCCCTTCACTGGGGGATTCTAGGCAGGTGCTCTACCACTGAGCCACACCCCAGGCCCTCACTGGGGGAGTCTAGACAGGGGCTCTACCACTGAGCTACACCCTCAACCCTTTCTAATTTTTAATTTTCCCTATTGACTCATTAGAATGCATAAACTGGCTTTCAACTCATTCTGTAGCTCAGGCAGGCCTTAAGATTGTGATCCTCCTGCCTCAGCTCAGCCTCCTCAGTAGTTAGAATTACAGTAGTAAGTGGTTTGGCTATATCCTTGGCTTAAAATGTTTACTATATTAAATTGGTATGGTGTTTGTTTGTTTGTTTTGTTGTTTTTGTTTTGTTTTGCTTTTTGAGATCTGCTCTAGGAGTCTTTCCCAATCATTTCCAGGACACTGGAAACGATGCTCCAGTCATAAAACAAGCCCTGAATGTACACAGCAGGGACTGGATGACCCATCAAGGGCTGGCCCCTCTATGGACTTCCTTACCTGCCCTCTTCCCAATACTTAATTAATAATAACCCCAGAAGCCAACAAAGAAAACTGATTGAAAAAAAAAAAAAAAAAAAAAAAAAAAAACCGAGGAGTTGGGGAGACGACTCACTTGGCTCAGTACTTGCCTCGCCAGCAGCAAGGCTTCAGTTCAGGTCCCAGAACCCACAAAAAACAGCTGGGCATAAACTGGGCGTGATGGCGCACACCTGTAATCCCAGCACTTGGGAGGCAGAGGCAGGCGGATTGCTGTGAGTTCAAGGCCAGCCTGGTCTACAAAGTGAGTCCAGGATAGCCAAGGCTACATAGAGAGACCTTGTCTTGGAAACAAAACAAAACCAAAAACAAAAAGAAAAGAAGAGAAGAGAAGAAAAGGCTGGGCACAATATTTGTAATCCGAGCGCTGGGAGGCAGACACAGGCTGATCCTTGGTGCAGGGTGGCCATCCATCCATCCTAGCCCACCCCAGGTGCTCCAGGTCAACTAACCATGTCAAAAACACAAAGTAGACGGCACCCAAGGATGACTTCTGACCTCTACATGTCTACACCTCACACACACATGTGCATGTGCACGCATGTGTGCCAGTGCCTACACCAATGTATTAACAAGGTGGAATACGGTGGCTTAAATCTATAATCTTGGCACTTGAGAGGTAAAGGCAAGAGGATCAAGAATTTAGGGTTATCAAAAAAAAAAAAAAAAAAAAAAAAAGAATTTAGGGTTATCTTCGGCTACAGAGTTAGTTTGAGAGCCAGCCTGGGCTACACAAGATCCTACCTCAGACAAACAACAAATAGGAAGAGAAAAACAGGTTTCTTCCTGGGAGAGGTCCTTTCACACAAGACTTGGAGCTACAGACACCTGATTCTCTCAATGCAGAGACACCGTGCAAGGATTAAATAGTCAAGCCTCTAGTTGGCCCCTTATAAGATTGTTTTAAATGAGTTATTGGGGACAGGAGACATGGCTCAGCAGTTATAAGTGTGTATAGCACTTGCAGGGCCCCCCCCCCTTTTTTTTGGTTTTTGAAGACAGGGTTTCCCTGTGTAGCCTTGGCTGTCTTGGAGTTGCTTTGTAGACCAGGCTGGCTTTGAACTCACAGCGATCCACCTGCCTCTGCCTCTCGAGTGCTGGGATTAAAGGCTTGCGCCACCACCACCTGGCCTTGCAGCCCATTTCTTTAAAAATTAACTTTGGAATAGAATCTCACTATGTTGCTGAGGCGGGCCTTGAACTTGCCATCCTCTAAGCCTCAGCCTGCCAATCTATACCGATCGGGGGTTCAGGGGACTAGCAAAATGGTGCTTCAGCGGCTCTCAAAGCCTGTCTATGGAGAACCAAGCAGGGTCCACTCAGACCACACCGGTCCCAATGGCTCTGATGGAGGAGGACGGACGTCCTTTTGAGCCCCCCTTTGGCTAGCTCCAGACACAAGAAAAATGCTCCCCAACCTGCACACAGAGGCCACACCCTCCCAGCCCCTCCCCAGCCAGGCCCCACAGGAGCCGAGTGCAGCCTACATGGCTGTGCTGGGACGAGCAAAGGGATTCGACGGCCTGCAGTCTGTTCTCAGCCACCAGAAGCTTTTCCCTCAGCCGCTCGGCCTCCTGTCTGCTCTGGGCTTCCGCCCTCTGCAGCACCTCGTAATCCAGCATCTTCTTCTCGGCCAGCGAGATCTGCTCTTTGAGGAACTGTATGGCCTGAGCCTGGCCTCGGTACTCCACGTCCAGTCCCTCCAGCTCGCGCACTCGCAGCTGGGCGTCACGACACTGGTCCTGGGCTTCCTGCAGCTGCAGCCGATGCTGGCTGGCCTGCTCCTCCAGCTGGGCCCTCCAGTGCTGCTGCAGCCCGGCTAACTCTTCCTGGGCCTCTTGCAGCTTCTGCCTCAGGCCCTCCTTCTCCTTCCCATGCATGGCCGTCTCCAAGTCGTGCTTGGCCTGCAGGTTGCCTAACTCCAGCTGGTGCTCCATCTTGATGCCCTCCACTAAAGCCTTTAGCTCTCCGATCTCCTTCTGCTGCGCGCCGGGGCCGGAGTTCAGCGTGGCCTTCAGGTCCTCCAGGGACTTCTGGTGATCGGAGGCGAGGGAGTCCAACTTGGATTTCCAGTTGTCCATGAGTCCCATGTTTTCGCTGGTGGCCTGCTGGACCTTGGCCTTGAGGTCGGCCACCTCCTGCGCGTACTTCTCATTGGCCGCCCGCAGCTTGTCCATCTCGGCCTGGTAGGTCTTCAGCATCTTCTCGTATTTGTCCTGGAGCAGCGTGCTGTCTCGCTGGGGCTCCTTGCTGGCCGACAGCAGCCTCTCCCGCAGCCTCACGGTCTCAGCGGCCTCTGGGTGGTCTGGCGGTGGCGGGCCTGACTGGAGGAGACACTGTTGCAGCTCTTCGATCTCGCCTCGTCGCAGGCTCAGCTCTTCTTCTAGCTGCAGTACCCGAGACTTCTCAGCCACTGTGGTTAGCTAGTGGGGGGTGCGGGGGGCGGGGAGAGAGAGAAAGGGAGACAGGTTAGTGGGCAAGGATGGGTGCAGGGGACATGCCAGCCATGATGGGGAGGTGCCTATCCCTAGCTGTTCTCAGGGATCCTATTGTACCCCCAAATGATGGGGTGAAGTCAGCGTGTGAGAGAGAGGTTTGGGCTTAAAACTTTGTAGAAGCTAACACTTTGTGTGTACGCCCATCTCAGCAGTCCTCCTGCCTCAGCCTCCCAAGTGCTGGGGTTACAGGTAGGCTGGATAAACTCTTTTCTGACTTGCAGCCTGGTGGAGCTATGCACCCAGGGGCCTGCAGAGGGCGCTCACTCACCTAGCGTGTTTCCTGCACACAGCATCCTGGCACCCAAGTGTCTATGATCACCAGGCAATGGCCGGTGTGCACGCAAAGCCATGCGTCACCACATACTCACATGCCCTGCACAGTGCTATGGCCACTAAGCAGAAACTGAACCCTTGACTCAAGCCTCCATCTGTCTGCAGGGTGGTTTTCTCCATCCGTGCTTGCTGCCTGGTCACACTCCTTCTGGGAGAGCTAAGCTGGAGGGCTGGGCACAGAACCACACCCTAGAACTGACTGGACCGTTCTCCCAAATGCAGCTTCTCAGGCTCTCCCTAGCACACTGTTATGACTCTGGCCAGACTCTGAGGCTGACATAATCTCATCCTTTGGGTATATCCCAAGGTATGCAAAGCTCCACTTCCTGAGCCCCAGGTCCTCCAGGCTAGCCCTCTGCTGCCACCTTAAGGGCCTCTGGGGTAGAGCACTCTGAATGTACATTTCAGTCCACTGACCCTCCTCAGCAGCATGTGGAAGCACTTGGAAGCTCGCAGCCACCCAAGTAAGGGGCAGACCATGCCTACATGGCTTCTTTGTGGCAACGGATAGGAGGGAGACACAGGGGAGGGTCTCACAGAGATGCCTAAACGCAAGGAGCTATCCCAGAGGACCAAGACCCCCTTCCTTAAGAGCACCACTTGGCCACTCGAAATCTCGACCTCCCCTCCCAGAGGGGGAGCACGGAAGGGCATCCAGAAAAGCAAACAGTGAGAGCAGTCATTATGATGGCTGAGGGAATGATTTGGGGTTAAAAAAAAAAAAAAAGCAAAGGGGGCATCAAGGGGCCAAGGCGCTGGCCGGGCGGGTGGCAGTGGTGGGCGCGTTTTACCCTGTTATCCGCTAATTCTTTGAGCAGCCGCTCAGCCTGCGCCTTCTCCAGTAGCAGGCTCTGCTCCAGCTCCCCAATGCGCGCGTGCTCCAGCTGGGTCTGGGTCTGCTCCACCCAGGGGGGAGGGGGAGGGGGTTGACAGGGTAGGCAAGGAAGGCGGGGGTGTGGGGAAGAGGGTCCAGGGAACAGGAAGCCGGAGAAAGAAAGAAAGGGAGTGAGAAAGGAAAAGAGAAAGAGAGAGAGAGAGAAAGAGAGGAGGCGTCATCTTCGTTGAAAAAGACTGTGAAAATAGACCAATGAGCTGGGATTGCTTGGGGGAAGAGAGAGAAAGTCTCAGAAGTGGGGGGGGGTATTGGAGGGCGGCTGGGTGCCCTCCCCTCACTGTGGCTGGCCTGGGGGGATATGTTCTAGGCAGAGGAGGCTGTGGGAACCATCCCTTGCCAGCCTCTGGTAATGTGCTGGCAAAGGGTACCCCCAGTTTCCTCCCCCTGTTGGGCTTAAGGGTCTTCTCTTTTTTTCTTAATTGCACTTTATTTATTCATTTAGTGAAGTGTGTATGTGTGTGTGTGTGCGTGCGCGCGCGCACACACACACACACACACACACGTGCCCTAGTGCACATGAGGGCAGTTAGAGCACAACTTGCAGAAGTCAGTTCTCTCTTTCCACATGTGGATCACAGGGAATCAAACTCAGGTTGGTCATCATGTTTGGCAGCAATTGCCTTTACCTGCTGAGCCATCTTGCCTGCTCTTCTTCTTCCTGTTTTTTTTTTTTTTTTTCTCCCCCCTTTCCCTTTTCTGGTCACAACATAGCTCTGGCTGGCCTTCAGTATCCTATACAGACGGGCCTTGAGCTCACAAATTATCCACATGCCTCTGCCTCCTGAGTCCTGGGGCTAAAGGCGTGCACTACTACACGAGTTTTTTTTTTGGTCTTTTGAAACAGGGCTTTGCTATACAGTCAAGGCTGTCCTAAATTCTCTGTGTATCCCAGTCTGACCTTTGAACCTGTAATCAGACTTAGCCTACCAGGTGCTGGGTTTGCATGTCTACCTTTAAATTGTCTTAGACACAGCATCCGGCACACATAATGAATGGAGCGTCCCAGGACTTCAGGACTCCCAGGCCGGCATTCAAGGGGGACATCCGACAGGACAGGGTTTCCAAGACCATCCTGACTTCCGTTTTGTTTAGTTGTTATGAGACAGGGGTCCACTAGGTTGCCAAGGCTGGCCTCCACCTCCCAAGTATGAAGGCTGTGCCATGCTCAGCTTGGCCCGGAACTCAAGAACCTGCAATGCTTTCGCCTCATCCTCCCTAGTGCTGGGATGGCAGGTTACCACCATGCCTGGCTACATCAACCCATACCATCCTGGTTCTCTGGCAGGCCTCCTGCGTGGGGACGGAGCTGATGCCCATAGCCCTTCCCAGAGCCTCGCTTGGTCCACCTCCCTCCCCCCTCCTCACCCTTCCCCAGAATCTGCAAAGGACGCCTGGTCTCTGCAAGCACAAGGGCACTTTTGTCCCCTCTTTACAACACCCATTTCATTCGAGAACAAAGCGTGACATTCTCTGGGTGGCACAAGGCTGGCATTTGGAGGGCCCATGATGGATCTCTGCAAGTTTGCAAGGAGGTGGGGAGGACATGCTACTGGGGTACTCCTAGGAGACCAGACTGGACTCAGGAGAATGGGGAGGGTGCTGCTCACCCTTAGAGAAGCACAGGTTAAAGCAACAACCCCCCCCCCCAACACACACAGATATAAATACAATCCTGTAGCTAATCTGAAGGGATGGGCGGGGCTTAGACATCAGGGATAATACTCAGATACCAGCAAGAAGCAGCCAGCAGGCCAGGCGGTGGTGGCACGCACCTTTAATCCCAGCACTTGGGAGGCAGAGGCAGGAGGATCTCTATGAGTTTGAGACCTGGCTGGTCTATGAAAGGAGACCTAAATATACAGAGAAACCTTGTCTGGGGGGAGGAGGGGGGTGAATGGGGTAGTGGAGGGGAGAAAGTGGCCGGCCATTAGACTGAATGACTGGCCCCCAGGCGCCTAATAACAGCCAGCCAGGAGGTGCCACATAGGCCACAAGGGGGCACTATAACCCTTGCAGCTGGAGAAACAGGAGGTTGTAAACCAACTGGGAACTGAACCCCACGTTCTCCTGAAATGTATTGAGTGTTCTTAGCCACTGAGCCTCTTGGTGTCTTTAAAAATGGGTTGGGAAAACAGGCAAGGTGCCTACAGGCCTATAATCCTAGCACCTGCAGGCTGAGGCAGGAGAATTGTGAGTTTCAGGCCAGCCTGGGCAGCCTCAAAAAACCCAACCCAAAACAAACCTATGTGGGGATAAACTAGGCTTTAGCTCGGTTCACATTCTGGTTGCCCTAAATATGGTCACAATTTAGTCTTTGGAATTAAAAAAAAAAAAATCCAAACAGGATGTGACAGTCTCTCTGGCTAAACTGGCTGTGTGACACTGTTTGTCCTGTCCTATTGGCAAGCCTGGGACCAATTGGACTCTCTGCAGGGGATAACTTGAGTGGTAGCATCTGGCAGGCTGGAACAGGGAGCAGATGTGGGAAGAGGCACAGACAGACAGGCGGCAGACAGACAGGTTGACCGGGAGTCACGGAGGATCTGTGAGCACCTGACGCTGCCCTGGCTCCAACTCCTTGCAATTGTTTACCGCTTAAGCCTCTGTTGATGGGAGCAGGTGGAGGGGCTGAGTTCTGACAGCCCCTCTCCCCCTCTCCCACAAGCCCACCCATCTGTCCCCTTCAGGGGGGTTGCTGTCCTTCAGAGAAGCCAGCCAGACATAACCACCTGTCCTGTCTCTTTGGCTAGGGGGAAAAAAAATCACAACAGTTTCAGGTTGAGTAAGGACACTTGTCCTTCCCCCTACGCCTTTTCCTGTTTCTTTCTTTTCTCCTTCCTTCTTTTTTTTCTTTTTGAAGTCTCATTTATCCATTCATCCCAAGTTGGACTCAAACTCACTGAGTTGCTGAGGCTGGCCTTGAACTCCTGACCTTCCTGCTTCTATGTCCTGAGGGTTGGGATTAACATCCCATCCTCTGATGTGTACCATAATACCCAGACTTTGTTTTTGTTTTTTAAAAGACAGAGCCTTACTACGTAATCCTGCTTGGCTTAGGACGCCATACATTGACCAGACTAGCCTTGAATTTGCCATGTAGCCGAGGATGACTTTAACTTCTATCTTCCTGCCTTTACCTCCCTAGGGTAGGGTTACTGGCATACACTACCAAGCCAAGATTTGAACCCAGGACTTCTCACATGTTAAGCATGCACTCTACCAACTGAGCTGTATCTCCAGCCCTTTTCATGTGCTTCCAGACAGGGTCTTGCTAAGCAGTGCGGGTTGACTTTGGCTTGATATGTAGCCCAGGCTAGCCTTGAGCTTGCAACTGTCCTGCTTCAGCTATCCTACAAAGCTAGGCTGCCACCAAGTCCGGATCAATCTGAGTTGAGCCCAGAAATGACGTATGGCTGTGACTTCTAAGGTCCCTCAGGAGCTTGGGAATTAGTCACAGATGCAGACCCTTTAGGTCTCAGCTGTATTTGAACAAGCTCCCCCCTGCACGGGGTGGGGCACGGTGTTGGGGATGGACACTCAGGCCTGAGAGCCTGCAATGATCTTCCACATTTTGCAGCGGAGGAAGTTGAGGCCTGCCAAAGGGATGTGGCTTCCAGAGGGTCTAGAAACAGGGCAGGAAGAGCTTAGCTCCCTGCCTCACCTGGTGGCTCCAGGGGGTCCCCTCTCTTCCTTTCCCAGGAAGCTTCAAGAGACACAACAGGAAAGATAGCCAAGGGTGGCCTCTTGATCCCAGAAGTCTCTGCAGGTCTGGGGGTTGGGGGACAGAGCTAGATCCCCACCCCCATGGACCTGAGGCCCGTAGCCTCTAACTCAGCACAAGGAATAATCCAGCTGTGTCCAAGCCATGAATACAGGTGGCAAGATGGCAAGGCCTACAGACTGGGTCGGGACCTGAAAAGTCGCTGACTCACTTGTTGGTTAGTTATAGCACTGGGGGTAGCCTCTGCGGTTGCGAACTCTGTCATGCCCCCTTTTTATTCATATAGCCCAGGCTAATCCCCTGCCCCCTTTGGTTTTTGAGACAGGGTTTCTCTGTGTGTCCCTGGCTGTCCTGCACTCTTTTTGTAAACCAGGCTGGCCTTGAACTCACAGAGATCCCCCCTGCCTCTGTCTCTGCCTCCCCACGCCTGCCTCCAGGCTAGCCTTAAACTCACTATATAGCTGAGGATGACCTTGAATTTGGATCCCCCTCCTTCACTCGGTGCTGTGGTAACAGGCTTGTGCCACCATGCCTGTTTTATGTGTCCTGGAGATATAACTCGTGGCTTCGGCGTGAGTACCAAGCAAGCACTCAGCCAACTGAGATACAGCCCTAGCCAGCTGGTGAGCCCTGTGATCCCAACTGCTCCTTCTAGCCAGGCCTGTGTCAATGATGCCAGGAGTCTGGCTCCTGTGTTGTTAGGTAAAGTGACCTAACAACTAAAGTGTTAAGTGACCTTGGTCTGCCCTGACCCCTACCTTCAACCACCAACACAGCACCCCCTGGATTCCTGGAACACAACCATGGGCATTTCTAATACCAGATGTCCTAAGGCCGGACCCTCCTCCACTCCTTGAAGGAAGGGGGGGCCTTTGACTCCTCCCAGTGTTTCTGCTGCAACCACCCAGGCCTCCCCAAAGACGTGCAAGCTTGCTGCCCGGACACCAAGACAATTTCCCATGGCAAGGACTGGGCCCACAGGGCTAAGGGAGCAGCAGAGGACTGCACCGGTTACCTCCAAGTCTCCTTTGGTGATGGACTCTTCTTCCACCCGGAACTGCAGGTCCTCCACCTTCCTGCAGGGAGGAAAAGAGGCAGAGGTAGGCTTTGGCAGCCAAGGACATGGCTCAGTGATAGAGTACCAGCTTCAAAGCCCCCAGTGAGGGGCTGGGGTGTGGCTCAGTGGTAGAGCACCTGCCTAGAATCCCCCAGTGAGGGGCTAGGGTGTGGCTCAGTGGTAGAGCCTCTGCCTAGAATCCCCCAGTGAGGGGCTGGAGGTGTGGCTCAGTGGTAGAGCCTCTGCCTAGAATCCCCCAGTGAGGGGCTGGAGGTGTGACTCAGTGGTAGAGCCCCTGCCTAGAATCCCCCAGTGAGGGGCTGGGGTGTGACTCAGTGGTAGAGCACCTGCCTAGAATGCCCCAGTGAGGGGTTGGGGTGTGACTCAAGTGGTAGAGCACCTGCCTAGAATACCCCAGTGAGGGGCTGGGGTGTGGCTCAGTGGTAGAGCATCTGCCTGAGAGCTCCCTTGGTTCCATCCATAGTCCCACCCATCTCTATCTCATACACACACACACACACACACACACACACACACACGGACACATGCACACACGCACACACAAACACACACACACACAGATGTGTATGCATAAAGGCAAATGGATGTGTACCAGGCTAGTTATACAGAGATGATGGAGGCAGGAGGCATCTCAGGGACCAAGATTCAAGCACAGAAGTGGCTGTCCCCACAGAGCCAGAAGCTACCTGGAATCCTGTACTTGAGGAGGGGCAGAGCTTTCAGGAAGCCTACTGCACTGAACACAAGCCTCCTTCTTTTCAGGATGTCCATGGAAAACAGAGGACAATAGTCTGAGCCAGGTGCAGTGGTACATAGACCTGGGAGGTCAAGGCAGGAGGGCTGGGCCTTGGAAGCTAGCCTGAGCTACATAGTGAGACCTTGCCTCAAAACACTCAATCAGCATGGGCCATACTGTGCCACGTGGCCCTAACTCAGCAAAGAGGATGAGGGATGCCAAGGGGCTTTCCTTTTCATTAACTCCACTCTTGTCTTCAAAATTGAGAGCTGAGGTCCCAGAATGCATTTCCTGGGCTGCCCACAGAAGAGAGTCAGGGGAACTCCCTTCGGGGACACATGGTCACCCGTACACAGGCCAAACAAGCACAGGACAGGGACCCTACCGCACACTGCCATTTACAAATGGGGCTCACTGACAACATATGGTAATAGCTATGAGGAACCTGAGGTCAGAAAACAATGCTACCCAATGCTGGGACCGGCACCTAGGCCCTTGGTGAACACAGCTGCTACAATGCCTTGTTCTGAATTGGAAAAAAAAAAATGTTTAGCTTATACATAACCTATGTATGAGCAAGTGAGTGGAGGATGGCATGGTTTGATGGTGTGTGTGTTTGTGTGTGTATATATGAGTGTGCGTGTGGGTATACATGAGGAGGCAGGCCACAGTTTGGTGTTATGTGTGTGCACACATACGCTTAGAGGCCCCAAGAGGACACTGGGCATATTCCTCCCCGCCCCCCCCCCCCAAGACACAGCTTCTCTGTATAGCCTTGGCTGTTCTAAACTCACTTTGTACGCCAGGCTGGCCTTGAACTCACAGAGATCCGCCTGCCTCAGTCTCCCCAGTGCTGAGATTAAAGGCGTGAGCCACCATGCCCAACAACACTGGGCGTCTTATCCTAGCATTCTCTATCTTACCCCCTTGAGAAGGGGTCTCTTACTGAACCTGAAGCTAACTGGAGGACAGCAAACCTCCTGGCTCTGCCCCATCCCTCCAACACCAGGATTATAGGCCTAGATGGCCATACTCAGCTTTACGTGCGTGCTGGGGATTTGAACTCGGGTCCTGTTTGTGGCAAAAGCATTCTTACTCACAGAGCCATCACCCCAGAACTACATCAGGGTGACATTCCCACCTTCTTTTTGTTGTTGTGGGCTCTTGTTAAGTGTTGTTTTGAGACAAGGTCTCACTATGTATCCCTGCCGAGCCTGGAATCTATGTACACTAGGCTGGCCTTGAGCTCACAGGGACCCGCTTGTCTCTGCCTCCCCAGAGCTGGGGTATGCACCACCATGCCTGGGGCTCACCTTTTGAGGCAGGATCTCTCATAGAACCTTGTGGTATTAACTGAATAGACTGTCTGGCTAGGGAGCCCTCCGGGGATCTGCAGGTCTTTGCACAGTCTGTGGTGGGGTCACAGACGTTGTGTGACCATGCCTGTCATATTGCTAGGGATCTGAACCAAGGCCCTTGCATAGCAGGCCCGTCGCCAACTGAGCCATCTCCCAGCCCCCACCTCATGATGCTTTCAGAGACTTGTTTTTTGTTTTCTGGCCTGAGATGCATCACCATGGCAACCAGAAGTGTGGGCTGGGACTACATGCCGATATAAATAAACCCTCATTTCCCTTAGAGAGACAGCAAATGGGGGTATCAAGATTGAAGGCTGCCACCAGAAATTGTCATCTTTTGGGAAGGAGGTGACAGGACCAGCTCTGTGTCCCAGCAGGCATAAGACAGACCCTGTGTCTCTTGTTGGGGCTGACAGACAAACACACCTGCATCTTTGCAGGGCTCTCTTGTTTTGCATCAGTGCGCTCCTGTCCCTGACAGGACTTTAATTAAGGGCTTTTCTAGAATAGCAGGAGGAACTGGGGGAACTTCTGATCCATCCCTGGGGCAGTCTCAAAACTCAATGTATGGGCCAGCAAGATGGCTCAGCGAGTAAAAGGGCTTGCTGCCAAGCCTGACGACCTGAGTTCGATCCCCAAGACTCACCCAGTGAAAGGAACTGATACCCACAAGTCGTTTTCTGATGTTCACATATGTGTGCCCCGCTCCCCCAACACTCAATTAGATGTAAAACAACTTTAAGTGACAGACATGCCAAGTGCACACACCTGTGATCCCAGCACTCAGGAGACTGAGGCAAGAGGACCGTGAACTGTGCATAGGAAGACCTTGACTTGTGGGGAAAAAATGGAGTCTGGAGAGAAAATTCACTCAATGGAGAGAGCACTTGCCAGGTGTGACGGCTACGCTCACTTGTCAACCTGACTTTATCTGGCCCTAGGCGCAGGCTGCTAGGCACACCTGTAAGACGCTCTCTCAATCAGATCAATGCTGTGGGAAGACTAGACCTACTTCTGGGTCACATCTTCTGCTGGCAGCCCACGTCAGAGGACCTGGAAGGAGGCTCTTGCTTTTGCCTGCTTGTTTTCACTCTTTTTTTTTTTTTAAATTTAGAGACAGGGTTTCTCTGTGTAGCCTTGGCTGTCCTGGACTCACTTTGTAGACCAGGCTGGCCTTGAACTCAGAGATCTGCCTGCCTCTGCCTCCCGAGTGCTGTGATTAAAGGCATGCGCCACTGAGCCTGGCTTGTTTTCACTCTTGATGGCAAGTTCACCTATCCTACAGCTGAGGCAGTCCTTCACCTGAATTAGAGCCTACTTCCTCAGGATTCCAACACAGACTGAAAACCAGTGTCTCTCCAGCACCAGATAGGGACTGCTGCTGAGACATCCAGGCTCATGGCCTAAACAACTACCAGATTTTTGGCTGTTTTGTGTAAGATGAACATTGCTGGAATACCTGGACCACAGCTGTAATAAATCTCCCTCTCTCTCTCTCTCTTTCTCTCTCTCTCACACACACACACACACACACACCCCTATTCTATCGGTTCTATTGTTTTAGAATAGGACCTGCATTTGATCCTCTGAACAAGCTAGGCATAGCAGTGTACACCTTTAATCCCCAGCACTCAGGAGGCAGAGGTAGGCAGATGTCTGTGAGTTCAAGGCCAGCCTGGTCTGTATTGTGAGTTCCAGGATAGCCAGGGCTATGTAGAGAGAGAGAGACCCTGCCTCAAAACACAGAAACAAAAAAAACCTGGCACTGTGGCATGTACATCTACAATGCCGGCTTTGGGAAAGCAGAGACTGCAGCAGCCCTGGGGCTCACTGACCAGCCGCCTAGATCGCTTGGTAAGCTCCATCCTTGTAAGAGATGCTGTCTCAGAATCACATGACATGTGAGGAACAACATGTGAGGCTAATCTCTGATCTTCCACACAAATGTGCATGCATGCACCCACACACATACCATGGGCACACATATACACACAAACACAAACAAGCACACACACATACCATGGGTACACACAAACATACACAGCGTCGGTATACACACACATACCATGGGCACACACACAAGCATACACACACATATCATGGGTATACATAAACACATATACTATGGGCACACACAACATACCATGGGCACACATATATACACAAACACACACACATACCATGGGCACACACACACACACACACTCTCTCTCTCTCTCTCACACACACACACACACACACACACACACACACACACACACCAGGCACGCACACATACCACAAGAGCAGAACAAGTCAGATGGACACACGCCACTGTAGAAAGCAGAATGGAGCAGTGTCCCCAATGAATCTCTTCCCAGCAATCCTTAGATTGCAGCTTCTCCACCCATGACATGGGGGCAGCACCTGCCTGCTCTTGACTGTCACCCTGAGACAGGTGACATCCATGCAGCACCCTGTACTAGGCAGGCTCGCATCCCAGGGCATTTCAGAGGACACTGCTTGCTGCTTGTTCTGGTCCTCTGTTTCCTGACATGTAAAGCCCTAGGATAGGAGCTGTGAGTGCCACATGTAGGATCCAGCTGAGGGGTTCTGTGGCTGTGAACTGGCTTCCTATGATGCATGGCGAGGATGCATACTCCCTGGGATGTGACTCCCCAAGGTCACCCCAGGTATCTGTCTTATGACAAGTCACTGAGCCTAGCAAGGACAGTTGGCTTAACTCCAGTTGCTGTGAATACCAGGGACCCATCGCCCCAAGTAACAGGTGGGCACACGCGAGCGCCTACACACACACACACACACATACACCTCAGCCTCATGCAAACTCAGTAGGCCCCTTAGCACTGAGTTATAGCCCAGTCTTTCCTTCAGAGCTCTGGTTGGCATGAAACATGCTATGTAGACCAGGCTATCCTCAAACTGTTAGCAATCCTCCTGTCTCAGTTTCCTTAGTGCTGGGCTTGTAAATGTGAGCCACACCTGGCTCAAAACCTTGCTGTAGTGTGTGTGTGTGTGTGTGTGTGTGTGTGTGTGTGTATTTTTCGCTCTGAGACAGGGTCTCATGTAGCTCAGGCTGGTCTCATCATGTAACTGACCATGACCTGAATTCCCGGTCTTCTGCTCCCACTTCGAGACAGGGTTTCTCTGTGTAGCCTTGGCTGTCCTGGACTCACTTTGTAGACCAGGCTGGCCTCGAACTCACAACGATCTGCCTGCCTCCGCCTCCCGAGTGCTGGGATTAAAGGCGTGCGCCACCACGCCCGGCCCACTCCCACCTTCTGAATGTAGAGATTACAGGCATATAATGCTACATCCTTACGTCGTGCTGGGACTCAAACCCAAGGGTTGGTGTACGCTGGAGAAACGCTCCACCCACTGAGCACATCCCCAAACCTGCTACCTCGTTTGTTTCCTGTTCGTGTTCGAAGGCTGTTGTACTCTGCGGCCCAGGCTGACTTACGGCCCAGCAGGCCCCGCCCCTCACGTACCTCCTCTCCTCCTCCAGCTGATTGGACAGATCCACCTTCTCCTTTCTCACGTTGTCTACAAGCAACCGCGCCCGCTGCAGCTTCTCCTCGGCTTCTGCAACATACTGTCCCAGAGCAAGGCCAGGACGGGGTCAAGTCAATTCTTGCCCTTGGGGACAGGACAGAGGCAGGGGGCGCTACAGTATAGGGGTTCTAGCTCTCTGTTCCTGCTAGCTCCAACAAGGCAGGCTTAGTGAGTGAACCAGACAGGAAGAGAGGAAACCCAGCACCCCAGCACGGAAGTAAACAGAGGCCCCAAGACAGGGTGGGGGGAGGGAGGGGTGGTGCTATCCTAAGCTCCTCTGAACATATATATGAAGTTGACTTTGCTTATTTATTTAAATTTTATTTGTTTGTTTGGTTTTTGGTTTTTTGAGACAGGGTTTCTCTGAATAGCCTTGGCTATCCTGGATTTGCTTGGTAGAGCAGGCTGGCCTTGAACTCGCAGAGCTCTGCCTGCCTCTGCCTCCCGAGTGCTGGGATTAAAAAAGCATGTGCTACCACCACCAGGCATCTTGCTCTATTTCTAGGTGGCTCAGGCTGGCTTTATGATAGTTGTTTTGTTTTTAAGATTTATGTATTTATTATTATTTACACAATATTCTGCCCACGTGTGTGCCTCCACACCAGAAGAGGGCACCAGATCTCATTATAGATGGTTGTGAGCCACCATGTGGTTGCTGGGAATCGAACTCAGGACCTTTGGAAAACCAGACAGTGCTCTTAACCTCTGAGCCATCTCTTCAGCCCTGTTTTGTTTTAATGTTGGGGATCAAACCCAGAGCCTTGTATACTCTAGGCAGGTGCTCTAATGCTAAGCCACACCCCCAGCCCCTCACCTGGATACTCTAGGCAAATACTCTACGACTAAACTACATCCCAACCCTGATGTAAACATTAATCCAAGCACTCGGAGAAGGATGAGCTAGCTTACACATGGGCGCAGGGACCAGGACAGGACCTCATACAACAGACAAGCACTAAGCCAGGCATAGTGCCACAGCCCTGTAATCTCAGCACTCAGGAGAGGTGGGTGGGGGGAGAGGGAGAGCTGAGGCAAGAGGATCTTGAGGTTGGCTAGCCTATGCTACATAGTAAGACTCTGTTTCAAGAAAGAAAGCAGGGTGTGGTGACGCATACTTTGTTTTGTTTTGTTTCTGTTTTTGTTTTTGTTTTTCCAAGACACAGTTTCTCTGTGTAGCCTTGGCTGCCTTGGACTCACTTTGTAAACCAGGCTGGCCTCAAATTCACAGCGATCCGCCTGCCTCTGCCTCTCCCGAGTGCTGGGAAGCGCAGGTTTAAAGGCTAGCTCTGCACTTGATCTTGGCCAAAAGGCGGAGTAGTAGTTATGGACTTCCCTCCAACATGGGCCCCTCAAAGCAATCCTACCTTGGAGAGGAAGTCTGCTAAAATGCACGATATTCTGAAGGGAAATAAAACACCTCAACTTGTAGAGAAGCTTGTGGAAACTCAGAAAATCAACAACTCAGTGGCTCCAGGAAGTCCCTGAAGCTGACAAGGTTTCCTATGGCCCTTCCTCTGAAGCTTCCAGAAGCAGGGGAGAGCTCTCAAACAAGACAAGCTGCCTGTCAGAAGCCCGAACGAACTGAGCTCACTAATCCAGACGCTTTCAAGCTGTTGAGCTGGCTGTTAAGTTGTGCAGTGTGCACTCACTAGGTTTCCAGCTTTCATGAGCATGTGTAGCTTCTCCAGCCCTCTGGGAAGAGGTGTTCCATGCACTCTGGAGCCTGCCAGCCCACCCACCTGCTCATGCTGTGCCTTCAGCAGGGCGATTTCCTTCTCCACTTCACAGATATGGCTGGTGGCCTTGGCTACTTCAGCCCTCTCCAGGTCACGCTCGGCCAGCAGCTGTTCGATGTGCTGCTGTTTCTCCTTCAGGGCCTCCTGCAGAGCTGTTGTGCCTGAGATCTTCCGGGCATAGCGTGAAGAGGTCTCAGTGAGCTGTGGAGAGTGAGCGTGGATGAGGCTTAAGACAATGGCGGTGGTGTAGCTCAGCTTGCTCCCATTGGCCTCACACATACTAACACAGAATGGGAGGTCTTGTCTTTCCCTGTCAGTGGCCCCCAGGATGCCCTAAATTCACCTGCTGATTGACTCTCAAAGGCAACATGATGGCTAGGAGTCAGCCTTCAACAGAGCTGCCTCACCTTAGTCAGCTTCACCGTAGACCAAGCTGTATTGAAGTCCCTCTACCCAAACCCAAGTGACCTCCTCTTCTCTCCTTACGGTCTTTTGGAATTCTTTGTCTGTATCTACCCCACACTGTTTACCCAGGGAAGGAGACCAGGAAATCAGTCACACAAATAACAAAAAATATAAACAGATCAATTTTTCTTATGAAGAGATCGCACTCCTTCACCCCCCCAACCCCAATCAAGGGATGCCTGGAATCAGAGCGAGCTGGAGACAGGAGAGGACTCGATTTGATCCTACCTCCACCCTTACATAAGACTTCTTCAACCCTTAAATTCTACCCTTACCAGGCCACTACGGCTGGGCCGGCCACCAACAGAGGAAGCCACAGAGCTGACAGAGCTGATGGAAGAACTGCTGGGACTGTGAGTCAAGGCAGAGACACCCATAGCCATACGCTTGGTCTTCTTGGCCTTGGCTGGACTGGTAGATGGGAAGCCGATGCGGATGACCTTGTGGATGGGTGCAAAGAGACCAAACTTGGGTGGGCACTGGAAGTACCTGGGGAACAGGATAGAGCCAGTGATGCCATCATTACTTAGCGTCTTCCCTGCTTTCTATTTCATCTCAGAGCCCAAAAGATACATCCCAAAATGAAAGTCCTCTTGAGGCAAGAGCCAGGAATGGTGGTGCGCGCCTGCAATACCAGCACTTGAGAAGTGGAGGCAGGGGGATTAGGAGGACAGGACTGACAAGAATTTATAGCTGTGAGCAGCTCTGAAAATACTGTTAAGAAACATGCTGTCCACTACACAGCAGACTATCTAGAATACCCTGGCTTTAACCTTATTTGATGTTGGTCTACCCCACCCCCAATCCAGCTCTCTATTCATGAGGATGCCTTGCACAGAGAAGAAAATCCCTGAAGGAAAGGGCATGGTGGCAAGAGGATAAAGAGGTCAATACATAGTAAATTAGAAGCCAGCCTGAGCTACACAAGACTATATCAAAAAAAGGAGGAGAGGGCAGAATATGAGAGTGCAGGCCACCTGCAGCTCTTTTTGGTTTTTGTTTTTTTGTTTTTTTTTTTTTGAGGCAGGGTCTCCTATAGCCTTGACAGTCCGGGACTCGCTTTGTAGACCAGGCTGGCCTCGAACTCACAACTATCTGCCTGCTTCTGCCTCCCAAGTGCTGGGATTAAAGGCGTGCGCCACCACTGCCTGGCTCACCTGCAGCTCTTTTGCATCACTTCTCTCTTCCTATTATTTCTGCCTGACTCAGCACTCTGCTGTGTGGCAAAGGGGACACAGAAGAGAGGGACTCTCAGTGTCTGCCCATGACAATGACCTCTGGCCTTAGTTCTTCTGTCAATCAAAGGGGATGATGGTTCCCTCTGCCTAGCCTGACAGGATATTAGGAGGAAGAGCATGTGCATCGCGGTGTCTGGTACACTGTGCCCAAGGTTTCTCTGCCACCCTCTCTTCACCCCTCATACCTGGTGCCTGCCACAGCGCCATCGTTTTTCCCGAGGGGCTCGTCCAGCTCCACACCACACCACTCGCCTTTGGCAAAGTCCGTCTCCCCTACGTATCGTACCACACCGGTCTTCGTCCCACCAACCTGTTGGCACATGGAGAGAGGCAGGTCCAGAGGATGCAGGGGACACAGGTTGAGCCTGGCAGAGGGCAGATGACAAAGAGGAGATGCCCACAGACAGCTGGGAGGGACACAGGTTCCAGTGGGTCACATGGCTGCTACATAGAAGGGCACAGGCTTGAAGGGACACACACAGAACTAAACTCAAACTTGGTGTAAATTGTATGAGCTAGAGCAAGTTACAGAGCCTCCCCAAACCTCAGCATCTTCACTGACCAAAAGAATTCTTGTGATGTTTAAATAAACACATGTATGTAGCATCTGCATGATGCTTTGGCATATGTTCTCTCTAAAAACACAAAAGTGGGCTGGAGAGAAGGCTCAGTGGTTAAACACACGGACTGCTCCTCCAGGGGAGTAGTTCAATTCCCAGCAACCACATGGTGGCTCACAACCATCTAAAGTGAGATCTGATGCCCTCTTCTGGCCTACAGGTGGACATCCAGGCAGAACACTGTATACATAATAAATAAAAAATAATAATAAATCTTTAAAAATAAAAAAAGAGCCAGGCATGGTGGCACACACCTTTATTCCCAGCACTCGGGAGGCAGAGGCAGGAGGATTGCTGTGAGTTCGAGGCCAGCCTGGTCTACAAAGCGAGTCCAGGACAGCCAAGGATACACAGAGAAACTTTGTCTTGAAAAACCAAAACCAAAACAACAACAAAATCACCCACAGTCAAGAGCAGAAAGATAACAAATGAACGCACCCTTTGCTTGCTTTTCTTTTTGGGGGAGCAGGGGCTGTGTTGAGACAGGGTTTCTCTGTGTAGCCGTGGCTGTCATGGACTTGCTTTGTAAACCAGGCTGGCCTTGAATTCAGAGATTAGCTTGCCTCTGCCTTCTGAGTGCTGGGTTTACAGGTGTGTGCCACCATGCCCGGCACCTTTGCTTGCTTGTTACACTCACTTAGCTTTCTCTGTTTTTATTTGTTTTGTTTTTTGTTTTTTTTTGGAAACAGGGTTTCTCT
Organism: Acomys russatus; assembly: GCF_903995435.1. Taxonomy (NCBI): domain Eukaryota; kingdom Metazoa; phylum Chordata; class Mammalia; order Rodentia; family Muridae; genus Acomys; species Acomys russatus. The sequence goes on along the minus strand of NC_067155.1, from coordinate 42,469,616 downwards.
GTGTATCAGCCTGGATGTCCTAGACTCACTATGTAGCCCAGGCTGGCCTTGAACTCACAGCAATCTGCCTGCCTCTGCCTCCCGAGTGCTGGGATTAACAGCGTGCACCACCACCGCCCAGCTGCTTTCTCTGTTTTTATCCTGTTCAGGATCCCCTGTCTAGGGAATGGTGCCACCCACAGTGGGCTGGGTCTTTCTGGATCATTTAACAATTAAGACAAACTGCTTCCCAGACATATACATCTGCCAGTGTGGCCTGGGTGACCTCATTAGAGACTCCTTGCCCAACTGATTCTAGGTTGTGACAGTTAAAACCAACCAATATAAAAATAAAACAAAAACAAAAAGTAACCAGTACACCAGTGGTTCTCAACCATCCTAATGCGTCAGCCCTTTAATAAAGCTCCTTCCGCTGTGGTGGTCCCGACCATACAGCTATTTCTGTCACTACTACATAACTCTAATTTTCTATTCTTATGAATTGTGATAATACAGACTTGTGTTTTCCAATGGTCTCATGTGACCCACCAGGTTGAGAACTGCTGCAGTATACCTTCCAAACCCCAGAAGTCTCTCTTCTTTCCCCCCAAAATAAACACTATTTCCTCTTTCGGTGGAACAATTCCGTAGTCATGGCCATCTCTCTAAATAGCTGGCTTTCTGCTGCAACGTCTGTTTTAAACTTTTGGTGTATTTTTAACTGACACGTAAGAGTAGTTCACACTTCAGCGATCCTCATTTTCTTAAGACTGACAATAGCTGTACTTACAAATGGAATACAGTGTCCATGTGTCTACAACACACACTGTTCAGATCAGAACTATCATTTCTGCTCCTTGATATAGCCATTTTTTTTGTTTTGTTTTGCTTTGTTGGCTTTCGTTCTTTAGTATAGGGAGCCCCTGAAGACCCCTCTAGGGTTCGTGATAAAATACCTAAAAGGGACCCGGGGGTGCAGCTCAGCTGGTAGGGTGCTCAGCTAGCATGCAGGAGGCGCTGGAATCCAACCCCAGCATTGCTGTACCAGATGTGTGCCAGATGTGCGTGCTGTAACCCCAGCACTCAGCAGGTGAAGGCAGGAGGATCAGGAGTTCAAGGCTATCCTTAGGTACACAGTAATGCTAATGATACCTTTGCAATGCGTGCGTGCGTGTGTGTGTGTGTGTGTGTGTGTGTGTGTGTGTGTGTGTGTACACATATGTAAAATATGCTATCGGGAACTACAGTCACCTCCACTGCCTGGAAAACTAAAACTTTTCCTTTTTTTTTTTTTTTTTTTTCCTGAGACAGAGTTTCCCTGTGTATCCCTGGCTGTCCTGGACTCATTTTGTAGACCAGGCTGGCCTCGAACTCGCAGCGATCTGCCTGCCTCTGCCTCCTGAGTGCGTCACCACGCCCAGCTTCTGCCTTAGTTTTTAACACGGGGTTTCTGGAGCCCATAGATCTAGCAAGGCTGCTGGGCAGCGAGCCCCAGGGATCTTCCTGTCTCAGCTTTCCCAGAGCTGGGATTACAGGCATGGACCCCCCACAGCCCACACGTCTCACCTTGGTTCTGGGAGCTAAGCTCGAGCCCTTGCACTTGTACAGCGCTTACCAACTGAGCCCCAGCCCTTTGTTTGCTGTTCAGACAGGGTCTTGTTCTGTAACCCAGGTTGGTCTGATACTCACTTTGTAGCCTAGGCTAGCTTCAGACTCACTGTCCATCCTCCTGCCTCTCCCGCTAGAATGCTGGGATTACAGACATGCCTCGCCGCTCCTAAATTCTCTTAATCTTCTAACACGTCTGGGGAATTTTCTTATTTCAGTAATCATATTTTTTCACTCCCCCAGAGCCCCTTTCCCCTGATGAATATTCATGAGTACATGAATATTCATATGCACATATTTGTCTCCAAACGGATATCTGTAGTGATGTGGATATTCATGGTCCTACATTCAATGGTAGTCTGAAGTGCCTTCTCCTATTTCACAGATGACTGGCCATCTTCCCCACAGAAAGTTCTGGATGCCTCTACCATGGAGACCTCAATGTTGGCCATCAGCCTCAGGAGAATGGAATAGCAGAGGCTGGAAAGAGAAACAGAAGTACCAGGCCTGCCCTCCAGTCTCAGCAGAAGGGTCACCTAGAACCGATCCTCTGGCTTCTACCTCCCCAGGGCTGAGACGACAGGTGTGTGGTGGCATATTGGTTTATGGGGTGCTGGGGGAAGAGAGAGCGAGCGAGAAAGAATGGCTTGGATTTAAATGCTCCCTAAAAAAAAGAAAGAAAGAAAGAAAAGAAAAACTTGGTTAAAGGCCTGGTCCCCAGCTGGGGCACTACTCGAGGTGAGTAGGTCATGCGGGCACCGATTTGTCCATGTTCACCCACCCATGAGTTTGTAGCTGGGTGGGTTACAGGAAGTGGGGCCTGATCAGAGGAAGTAGCTGTGGGTATTTTGACATCTCATCCCTAAACTACACACTCAGCTTGTGCTCTGCTCCCCCATCGCCCCCTCCCTCTGTTTTTGGCAGCCACAAGGTCACCAGCTTTTTCCTACCATGCCCTTCAGCCATGTTGTGTCCTCCTGACCAGGGGCCCAAAGCAATGGAGCTGGCTGATTTTGAATTGAACCCTTTCTTGTTTTTGTTTTTGTTTTTTTTTTTTTTTTTTTGGTTTTTCGAGACAGGGTTTCTCTGTGTAGCCTTGGCCATCCTGGACTCACTTTGTAGACCAGGCTGGCCTCGAACTCACAGCGATCCGCCTGCCTCTGCCTCCCGAGTGCTGGGATTAAAGGCGTGCGCCACCACGCCAGGCCCTAACCCTTTCTTAATTCATGCTTAAACCCATTTTCCCCCTTAAATTGTTCTCATCTAGCCAGGTGTGGTGGCGCAGGCCTTTAATCCCAGCACTCGGGAGGCAGAGGCAGGCGGATATCTGTGAGTTCCAGGCCAGCCTGGTCTACAAAGTGAGTCCATGACAGCCAAGGCTACACAGAGAAACCCTGTCTCAGGAAAAAAAAAAAAAAACGTTGTTCTCATCTTAGTTATTTCATCACACACACGCACACACACACACACACACACACACACACACACAGAGGCAGACAGAGATGGGAACTGAGACCCAGAAAGGTTAATACACAGGCCTAGCAATAGGCTTGAGAGCATGCAGCTTTTCCACTGTTATTCTGTGTGGTACCAATGAGGAATGTGGCCTCAGCACAGGCCTTGTTCAAGTTCCCTTTGCGCCCCTCCTCTGTTTAGCCCCTGGGGTCTAGTGTATCCATGAGAGGATGATGGGTAGAAAAAATAGAGGTGGAGTACCCAGGCAGGTGGCACCCATACTCACCAGCACCCGGTCGCCTAGGTGGAGGTCCTTGTCACCGCGCTTTACAGAACCACTGTCGGAGAGGTTGGAGCCAGACTCATTGCCTGTCTTCACGGAGCTGTTAAGAACGCTCTCCCGCAGGGGGATGACTCGGCTGGTGAGTGGGGGCGTGGCAGTGCCGGAATGCAAGGACAGGTTCTGGGCAGTGAGGGACTCCACTGAGTGGGCGTCACTGCCTGAGCCCTCAGCCGTGGGCTGGCGAGTCAGTTTGGAGGGCCGTGTGAAGATGCCCTGCAGAGCCGGGCACTCAAAGTAGCGCACGCCACCCACAGCTCCATCGTTTTTGCCCACTGGGTCATCCAACACCACGCCGGCCCACTGGCCAGGTGCAAACTGTGTCTCACCCAGGTACTGCACCACACCTGGCTTCACGCCGTTCACCCACACCCTCTCGCCCACCACAAAGTCTCCCAGGAAGTCGTCACCCACTTCAGCCGCCTTTGAACCTGGCTTCTCAGAGACGGCGGTGGCGGCTCCGGCCGAGGAGGGGCCCGATGCCTGCTTGTGCAGGGGAGACCCTGTGGATAAGTTAAGAGGCAGTAGTTAGGGCTAGCCTGGGAACTGGGGCGGGGGGGGGGGGGACGGGGAACAGGCAGCCAGAGGGTGTTGGTGATATTATTATGGGAGGGAAACTGAGGCGGCCATGGTCCGCAGGATAACCTGTGGTGTATTCCCCGTGGTCAGTGGGCAACTCAAAGTCTTTCCTTCCTTAGTCTTCTGGTCCCCCCTCACCCAAGTGTGTCCAGTGTTTGTTTCTCTGGGACACACTACCATCTACCAAGTCCACACCGGAGGGGTAAGAATGTGGCTGACAGGGAACAGCATCTGCATGAGGCCTGGGTTCCATCCTCAGGACTTAAAAAACCAAACCAAACAAACAATGGGCTGGCAAGATGGCTCAGTGGGTAAAGGAGTTTGCCACCAAGCCCGATGACTTGAATTCAATCCCTGGGTCCCACGGGTTGTCCTCTGACCTCTGGGGACCTCTAGATGTGTGTGCCATGGAACAAATGCCGCCCCCCCCCGGCCCCCCATAAGAGATAAATGAATGCAAAATGATTCTGTGAAGTGTGCTTGGCAGGCCTACGCAGCTATGAGCTGTAACTCTGTAAAGCCTCTACTGTGACCGACTCACCTTAGCCCTACTGAGGACCCCCCACTTTACCTGTCCTCTTTGCCTAAGGCACAAGAAGGGGTTCCAGGGTCTCGGGGACCTACTATGGCTATTTTTATGGAGAAAAAAAAAAAAAAGAAGCTACCAGCTCAGCTGTCCCTACCCTCAGCTGTCTCAGTCCACAGGACCCCCAGATAATCTAAGCCTGACCCCAATCTCTCTCAAGGGTCATAAGTCCTCCAACCAATTGCTTCGACAGCTGCTACGACTCAGGTCTCAAGACTGTGATGTCGAAAGCCTTTGATTTGATCTGCTTTTCTTCTTTTAGCTATTCCCCCACCCCCGACCCTGGGTCCTCCCAGCTGCCCCTGCCTCACAGGGACCAAACTCTTTTTAAATTCCCCACAGAGACAGGCAGGGAGATTTTTGGCTGCCTGGTAATGGGAGAACACAGGATACCCCCGATACAACACCCTATCCCCCCACCAGAGTCACTTGTGACACACTGGCTAGGTTTGGCTAAACCCTCCCCCCACACCAGTGTCTCAGTTTCCCCATGAGACAACTAGGTTAGATATATGTATGCTAGGTAAGATATATGTATAAATAAGATATATGATTTTTTTTTTTTTTGAGACAGGATTTCTCCATCCAGCCTTGGCTGTCCTGGAACTCCCATTGTTGACCAGGTTGGACCCCAACTTAGAGGTCCACCTGCCTCTGCCAGCTGAATGTTGGGATTAAAGGTATGTGCCACCACACTGCCTTACTTTAATTTTTTTGAGATGGTCTCATGTACCCCAGGCTGGCCTCAAACTCCCTAACTCGTACGCGATGGTCTTGACCGCTGCGGTCCCCAACCAGGCCTCAGTGACACAAACAAAACCTCATTCGAGCAGTCTGTTCTTTTCCTGCACAGTGATTCCCTTCATGAGAAAGGCACAGTAGGGTTTATTCTGAGTGGCTGGATGTGGTGGCCAAGCACTTTAGAAAGGTAGAACGGGCCAGGTGGTGGTGGCGCACGCCTTTAATCCCATCACTCAGGAAGTAGAGGCAGGTGGATTTGCTGTGAGTTCGAGGCCAGCCTGGTCAACAAAGAAAGTCCAGGACAGCCAAGGCTACACAGAGAAACCCTGTCTCGAAAAACAAAACACGAAACAAAACAAAAACAAAAAAAGAAAGGTAGGATGAAGGATCAAAAGGGAAGGGTCACCAGGCGTGGTGGCACACACCTGGAATCCCAGCACTCAGGGAGGCAGAGGCAGGTAGATCTCTATAAATTCTGTCTCAAAAAACAAACAAACAAAAAGAAAAAAGAAAGGAAGAAGAAGAAGAAAGAAGAAGAAGAAGAAGAAGAAGAAGAAGAAGAAGAAGAAGAAGAAGAAGAAGAAGAAGAAGAAGAAGAAGAAGAAGAAGAAGAAGAAGAAGAAAGAAAACAGCTAGGGAGATGGCTCAATGGTTAAGTGTTTGCTCTACAAGTCCCAAGACCTGTGTTTAGATCCCAGAACCGCCATAAATGGGGGTGGGCACATGCCATGCCAGCCTCAGAAGGTGGAGACAGAGGAGCCCCAGAGGAGGACCGGTGGATGAGACTAGCCATATTGATGAGCTCGGAGTCTGATTAAGAGACCCTGCCTCCAAGACTAAGGTGAAAGGGAAGCAGAAGGATCCCACAGCAGCCCCAGGCCTACACAGGCACAGCCACATATACAGCACATGCACATGGGCCTTACCAGGACCTACAGAAACGACACACCATAAAGTCTGGGACCTGACTTGGCCCCGATGGCCTTGGAGGGAAGAAAGTCATCCTGTGCTAGGTCCTGGGCCTTCTAGAAGACGGTCGCCTCTCTAAATTCCAGTTAGGGACAGAGATCTACTAACACAGGCTGCTGGTTACTAAGTCATGTAATATGATTAACTTCAAAACTCAAATAAGAAACTCCTTACACAAAGTTAAGGGTCCTTTCCCTGCAGGCCTTCCCCGAGCCTTTAATATGTTAATGAGCGCCATGAGCTCACAAGAGGGGACGTGCATAGAGTGAGCCTATGAAGCTATTGTTGAATCTGCAATCTCTGCAGGTGAGGTGGGTCACACACACCCCACCCCCACCGCCACTGATACAGCATCTTCCTGGTGCCACCTAATGAGGCCAGCCCGTCCACTTGTGACAGCTCCAACAACCCCTCACAGGGCAGCAACCCACAAGGCCCTCACTTAACATCTCTCCCCTTCCTCCAACTCCATGATGTAGGGTTTTCTTAGTTTGCACAGCCAACCTGCTAGGCTATGAGACTTCAGCCCAGGGCGGGAGCGGGATATACAACTCACAGCAACACAGACTTTCCTTCCTTACGGGTGTCCCCCTGGGGTGTGTCTCCTCCCCTCCCCTCCCTCAAGAAACAGACATGCATGCCCTGAAGCCCGAGTGCTTTTTTTCTCTTCCAAGTCTGTTTCTCTCCTCAGGGGCTCTCAAAGGCACACACAGGTTATGAAAGAAGAAGAAATGAATCTGCTCAGAATGACAACCCGCCTCAATCAGCCTTCCGGCAGTTCCCACCCACATGGAGACCAAGGAAGGTTGAGTCTGTCCCTCTTACCTAGGAAGAGCCCTCTGCAGTTTGCACCCCCCCCCCCCCGCCCCTCGTGGCAGACACCTAACCCAGCAAGGCCCCTTCTGTTCCCTGAAGGAATCTTCCACCGGCTCCCTCCAGATCCAGGAGGGCTCTGCATCCCTCCAGAGTCAAATGCCACTCAAAAGCATCCTCTGTTCTCTCCGCTCAGGGTCCGTCCACAGCAGAGCTGGGGAACCTGGGTGGGGATTGGGGGTGGGGGGTGGGATATGGCAGGCTGCTTACCCTGAAATGCACACAGCCAACTCCCCATGGAAAAGCTTCAGGCACTGGCCATAGGGCAGGGCAGCAGGCAGGCAGGCAGGCAGGCGCTGGCCTTGGTCCCCGCCTCCCAGCCTCCCAGATCGATAGTGGCTCAGAAGTGTTAGAAGGTAGCCCTGCCCCCTGCCACACAGCCCCGGAAAACCTCATCTTGGCTTCCCCATCCTGACGCCATTTAAAAAGTTTAGGATGTGGTCAGGAGAGAGAGTTGGAGGAGCCGGCCTTGAAGGAATGTTCGTGACCTTGGCTGACTGAAAGTAGTAAAGGCAATGGAGAGGCCTGGTCCTCCAGCGATCAAACAACATCTCAGACTAGGCACTAAAGGGATGGGCAGCGAGTGGCAGAACAAGCCTATACTTCAGTCCCCAGGAGGGTGACACAGGAAGATTGCCACAAGATCCAGGCCAGCGGGGAGCACATAGGGAAACCATCTCAAAAACAGAAGAGCAGAGTCAGGCTCAGGGCTTATTCGGATTGGAGGCACTTGTCACCAAGTCACAACCCGAGTTCGATCCCTGGGACCCACGTGGTAGAAGGAGTGAGAACTGACTCTGACATTCGTCATCTGACCTCCATACACCTGCGGTGGCCCGTGAGCCCTCCCCCACACTACTCACCATACACATATGAAATAAATAACATGAGCGGAGCGTGGTGGCGCACGCCTTTAATCCCAGTACTCGGGAGGCAGAGGCAGGAGGATCTCTGTGAGTTCAAGGCCAGCCTGGTCTACAAAGAGAGTTCCAGGACAGCCAGGGCTATCACACAAAGAAACCCTGTCTCAAAAAACAAAACATAAATAAATAAAATAAAATAAATAACATAAAAATATATTTAAAGTAAATAAACATACATGGGGGGGGCTCAGATGCAGCTCACTGGTAGAGCGCTTGCCTAGGACCCCCCAGCAAGGGCCTGGGATGTGGCTCAGTGGTACACAAACACAACGGGGCAAGCCCTTCAAGGCTTGCCTGAACGACAGACACATAATAGTGGCCTGTGGTCCGTACTCTTTGCTTGACAATCCCAGGTCCCAGCTACCTAGCACATCTTCCAAGGGCCAGAAGGGGCGGGCCTCTCAGGCATGGAATTAGAGGAGACTCCAGAGGCTGGGGAGGTGATGGCTCAGTGGCAAGGTATTCGTTGCGCACGCATGAGGACCTGAGTTCAAGTCCCCAAGACCATGTAAAGGCCAGACATGGTCATGTACCTCTGTCCTCTCTGAGCTTGGACAGTAACATGGGTGGTGGAGACAGGAGAGTCCCTGGAAGCTCCTGGATCAGCTAACCTGGTGTAAACAGGTAGGTAAAAAGAAAAGCTGCGTCCTATGAGTTCCAGGCCAGCTGGGACTACACAGTGAGACCCCATCTCCAAAAGAGAGAGACCCTCGAACAATGCACAGGCTGCATCAATCCATGCAGTCCTGTCACCTCTGCATTGTGCACACCTGGATTCCCATGTGCACAGGGACACGAACACACACATACATGCACGCAGTCCTCTGACCTCTGCATTGCACTGTGCACACCTGGATTCCCACGTGCACAGGGACACGAACATATAGACAGTCCTCTGACCTCTGCATTGTACTGTGCACACCTGGATTCCCGCGTACACAGGGACACAAACACACACACATACATGCACGCAGTCCTCTGACCTCTGCATTGCACTGTGCACACCTGGATTCCCGCGTACACAGGGACACGAACACACACATACATGCAAAACGGAGTGGAGGCCTTTCCTCCTGTTCACAGCCCAGGAAAGATGCTACCATCATCCTGGGACCTGCGGAAAAGTCCTCCCAGAGCATCCTCCGTCCTCCAGGAGTGCTCCCCCCTACCCACCCTCCTCCATACCTGTCCACCTTTCGAACCACTTCCACTTGCACTCCAGGGAAGACACTTGCCTCAGAAGTCTCCCCTGGGAGCCTTGCTGCATCCTGTGTCACGCTTCTGGGTACCGCTACAGGCCTTCCCTGCTACCCATGGCATCCCTCCAGGCTGTTTCCCGTGCCAGCCCCTCTCTGCCCAAAGCTGACATCATGCCTTGGGAAGGAGCCACAGCTCAGCTTCCCAAGGCAGGCGCCAGTTCGCACATGGATCTCTCAAATCGTCCTGGGTGTCTCCCACAGAGTCCCATCACAGAGTCCCATCTCCTCTGTGCTTTGTTTTGTTGGCTGACTGACATTGTTTTGAGACCGGGTCTCATACGCCCCAAGCACTAGCCTCTAAGATAACTTTTAACCCTTAATCCTTCCCGTGTCCCAAAGGTTGGACTGACAGATGTGCGTTCATTACATCAAAGCTTCGTGCATGTTAGATAAACATCCTACCAACTAAGCTACATTTCCAAGACAATGGAGGGTGGGGGTGGATCAGGCTCTCCCATATGTTGCCCAGGCTAGCCCGGATCTCACAATCCTCCTGCTTCAGATATGTACCACCATGCCTGGCATCTCCATCACTTTAAGAGAGCAGATGGCCAGGCCCACGGGCAGCTGGGAACCTGAAGCACCAGCAGGAAGGGGGACTGCCGTCCTTAGGACTCCTACTCAACCTTATTCCCAGGGCACTTGGCTTTGACACCCCAAAGCATGGTAGAGCCTCTACCTAGAAATCCCCCAGTGGAGAGACTCAGGGTGTGGCTCAGTAGTAGAACACCTGCCTAGAAATCCCTCCACCCCTGTGAGGGGCTGGAGATGTGGCTCAGGGGTGGAGCCCCGGCCTAGCATGTGTGAAGCTCTGGATTAAATCCCAGAGACTTGGAAAAAAAAAAAAAAGAAAGTGCAACCTCACTTGACGAGGAAGGCCAATGTAGAAAGCACCCAGAAGAGACAATGGGCCTTTCTCCTTGAAGGTCATGTCCTGGCCTAGAGCCAGGCTGGCTGGGACACTTCCCCAGTCACTGGGTTCCAGGAAGCCACCCCTGCTGGAATAAGCTCAGCCTACTGGGAGCCTGTAGCTAATCAATGTGCTTAAAATTCTTTAAAAAAAAAAAAAAATTAGTTGGGTGCAGTGGCACACGCCTGTAATCCCAGCACTCAGCAAAGCAGAGGCAGGCTGATCTCTTGAGTTCGAGGCCAGCCTGGTCTACAGAATGAGTCCATGACAGAGAGCAACCCAGTCTCGGGTGGAAAAAAAACAAAACAAAAAAATTTTTTTAAATCTTATGTGTATCTTATGTGTAAATCTTATGTTTTATTGCCTGTAAGTATGTACATCATGTATATGCAGACAGAGTTACAGAGCCACAATGTAAATGCTAGGAATTGAGCCTAGGTCCTCTGCAAGAACAGCAAGAAGTATTCCTAACCACTGACCCATCTTTCCAGCTCCTGGAATTCTGTCTTTGTTGCTGTGTGTGTGTGTGTGTGTGTATGTGTGTGTGTGTATATATATACACACACATATCTGGTTATGTGCATGCCCAGGGGATTGGAAGATAGCTCGAGAGAGTCATTGCTCTCTTTGTACCGTGTGGGGTGCAGGGATTGGCTTCACTAGCCTCGCAGTGCAGTTTTTCAACCCTTCCATTTCTCAGCACCCTCAAGCCCCTCCTCGGAAATGACCCTTGAGTACCGATTCAGGAAGGGGGCCCTGCGGTCTCCCCATGACAAGCAGTGAGCGTGCACCCTTTGCCTGGATGACTGCACATTTCCTCTCTGGCCTGGTCCTCCCCTCAGCCCCCACTGTTCATGCTCATGGTGGAGATAACACACTTGAGGGTCCCCCTAGGCCACACCCTGTACCCATGCTGGAAAACGCCTGAATTCCTGTTCTTCACCCCCTACTTATGATACCTCCCCAACCTCAGCTCCCACTCTTTCCACACAGATCTGCCTCTGTGTGTGTGTGTGTGTGTGTGTGTGTGTGTGTACATGTTCATGAATGTGCATGTATGTGTGCATGCATGCACAGGAGGTCAGAAGTCAGTGTCATAGTTTCATGTCTATTTCTGCGATAAAACTCCCTGACGAGGGGGCTGGAAAAATGGCTCAGAGGTTAAGAGCACTGACTCTTCTTCCAGAGGTCCTGAGTTCAATTCCCAGCAACCACATGGTGGCTCACAACCATCTGTAATGTGATCTGACGCCCTCTTCTGGCCTGCAGGTGTACAGGCGGGCAGAACACTGTATACATAATAATAAATAAATAAATCTTTAAAAACTCCCTGACGAAAAGCAACTAAGGGAGCCAGGCGGTGGTGGCGCAGGCCTTTAATCCCAGCACTTGGGAGGCAGAGGCAGGCTGATCTTTGTGAGTATGAGGCTAGCCTGGTCTACAAATCAGTCCAGGAGAGCAAGACTACACAGAGAAACCCTGTCTCAAAAAAAAAAAAAAAAGAAAGAAAGAAAGAAAAAAGAAAAGCAACTAAGGGAAGGAGGGGTTATTTGAGCTCACAGTCCCAGGTCACTGTCCATCAGAGCAGAGAAGTCAAGGCAGGAGCTTAAGAACTGGTCACATGGCACGCGCAGGCAAGAGCCGAGAGAAACGGATGCACGCTGGCTCTCCTTACTCATGCGGTCCAGATCCCCCAAACCAGAGATTAGTGCCAGAGATTAGGCTGGGTCTTCCCAGGCTGATTGCCAACCAAGACAGGTTAGTTCACAGGCCAACACAGTGTAGACAGTCCCCCACAAGCCCTTACCGTGTAGGGCTCCGTTGTACCAAGTTGGCAGTTAAAACTAACCACCGCGTTGGGTAATTTCCTCTATTTCTAACTCATTCTTTGAGACAGGGTCTCTCTGTCTGTCTGTCTGTCTGAACCTAGAACTGGCTAACACAGCGAGGCTGGCAGGCCTGCAAGCACCAGGGTTCCTCTTGTTGCACTGCCATCCCTGTGTTTTACATGGGTGCTGGGGATCCGAACTCAGGCCCTCATGCTTGCATGGTAAGTATTTACCAAATCAAGTGGTCTCCCCAGCCCCGAGATGGATAGTATTTCCGCATGAGCCAAGTTACATCCTGCTGCCCTCAGAGCTTCTGAATCATTATTTCTACCCCTGTAAGATCACTTCCATGAGTGTCTCCGTCTCTCTCTGTCTCTGTCTCTCTCCCTCTGGAATGCCTCCCATAACTATGAAGGGATCTGCCATCTTAAAGGGGAAACTGGGCTGTAATGGACCAGCAAAGCCTGCTAGGAATCCATTGCTGGCCTCACCCCTTATTCCCTCACACTGCAGCTTACTCAACCATTTTGTTTTGTTTTGTTTCCCAAGACAGGGTCTCTCTGTGTAGCCTTGGCTGTCCTGGACTCGTTTTGCAGACCAGGTTGGCCTCGAACTCACAGCGATCTGTCTGCCTCTGCCTTCTGAGTGCTGGGATTAAAGGCGTGCGCCACCACGCCTGGCTGCTTACTCAGCCTTTTGGCCCCATCGCCTCAGACTTTCTGCCCCTTCATCTTACCACCACCACCACCACATCCACCCAACCCCAGCTTGTGAAGGCTAATCTCTAGCTGGTGTCTCCAAAACTCTAGGACAATCGGATGAGATGGGCAGGGTCCTGTACCGCTTGGTGGAGTGTAACCTAAGCAGGGACTGTGTGGAGGTAGTCCTCACTGGGTTACTCATCGAAGAGGAAAAAGGAAGAAACAAGATTTCCACAGCAAAGGCTACAGAAAGGTGAATCTCCAGCTGGGGGTGGTGGCTCTTGCCTATAATCCCAGCACTGGAGGATGAGGCAGAACATGGGTTCAAGGCCAGCCTGAGCTATAAGACTGAGACCTTGTCTCAAAAACTAACCGAACTATTTCCAATTCTAGAACACTCTCTATGATAGTCACTGTTAACATCAATTTGACAGAATCTAGAATCTTCCCGGAGATGATCCTCTCGGCACCCCTATGGGAACCGTCATGATGCTGTTAACTGATATGGTGCACATTGGTACCCTTAGCACCTAAGAGGCAAACCAGGATCACTGAATATCTGAGGCTAGCCTGGGCTACATCATGACTTTCTGAGCCCTGTAAGTGACACGCCTCCCTCTGAGTTACCCACACTCCTATAAGTAACCCCAATAAATTGATTGGTCCATCATATAGGACTCTGGCGGAATCCTCATTTGGTCTGTTGTTGGTACTGTCTGAGCGGGATCCATGTTTGCTCTTGTCTTCCCAGGAAATGTCCCCACGTTGCAGGCCCCTTCCCACAATTGGCCTCACGTACCTTCCTTGGAGCCACTGGCCGATGCCACCACCGAGGATGAAGCGGACCCGATGGACGGCCTGCCCACGGGACTGGAGTGCTTCCCCCCTCGGCCAGGGGGCTTCAGGCCACTGGGCTTCTGCATGGTGGCGCCACTAGGAGGGCACACAAAGGCAGATGACGGTCACATCCTCTCTGCCATCCTTGGTCACCTGCGGACAGAACATAAGAGGGATGGTGTCATAATGTTCTCGTTAGGATAGGGGAACTTGGCTGGCCCCAGTGGTCCTGAAACTGACAGAGCCCCATCAGAGGATGCCGGGTTTTTTTTTTGTTTTGTTTTGTTTTTTTCCTGTCTTGTTGAAGGTAGGATATCATGTAGGCCAAGCTGGCCTCAAACTCCACACAGTAGAGAAAGACACTGAACTCCTGCCTCCTTCTCCCGAGGAGTGACAGTAAGCCACCACACCTGATTTACTGGAGACTAGGGATGGAACTCAGGGCTCTGATGTATAGGAACTCCTCCTCCTCTTCCCCATCCTCCTCCTTTTCCTCCTCCTTCTCCCCCCCTCCCCCCCACCCCCCCCCCCACCCCCCCGTGCTCCTCTTTCTTCTTCTCACTAGGCATGTGACACACACCTATAATCCCAGCACTCTGGGCAGATCTCTGTGAGTTCAAGGCCAGCCTGACCTGTAATGTGAGTCCAGGCCAGCCAAGGCTACAGAGAGAAAACCCTGTCTCGAAAAACAAAGCCAAAACCAAACCAAACCAAAAGAAAAGACAGGGTTTCTCTGTGTAGCCTTGCCTGTCCTGGAACTTACTCTGTAGACCAGGCTGTCCTTGAACTCTGAAATCTGCCTGCCTGCCTCTTGAGGGTTGAGATTAAAGGTGTGCGCCGCTCCCGCCATCTTGCTTTGGTTTTTCTGACGCACGGCCCCTCTCGATATCCTAGGCTGGCTCTTCCAATCCTATCCCAGCCTCCTGAGTATTGTTATTCCAAGTGCGCTTCACCAAGCTCCACTAGGGCCATTTACAGATGAGATGTGCTCTTTGCTTTGGGGATGCCTGGGCGTGGCTGCTGAAAGCTGCAGGAACCATCCTATGACCACAGGGGACAGCTGGCTAGTGAACCAGGCCACTACGGAGGCAGCAAAGCTCTTCCATCCAGTAGTCCCATTTGTTTGTTTGGCCCACACCTATCTGAAGGGTACCACCACACTTAACAGAAAAGACCTAAAAGAGGTTGAGGCAGGGGGATTGCTGTATGTTTGGAATCACCCTGGGATGCACAGCAAAACCCTGTCTCAAAAACCCAAGAAAGACAGAGGGTGGAGAACAGAGAAAGAGAGAGAGAGAAAACACATACACATGCACACATGGGGGGGAGGGGGAGAAGAGAGAGAAAGGGAGGAAAGGACGGAGACAGGGAGGGAGGGAAGTAGGGAGACAGATCTAATTTAGAAATTCATACAAATTCTCTTGGCAGAAACACTTCAGTATCTCAGAATGTCTCTCAGTCATGTGTCCAGCAGCCAGTGGGTATTATAGTTCTTTGCTTGTTTCTGTGAAGTAGAGACTAACCCAGGGTCTTTCACATGCTGCTCAAGTGCTCTACCACTGAGCCACACCCCAGCCCCTCACTGGGGGATTCTAGGCAGGAGCTCTACCACTGAGCCACACCCCAGCCCTTCACTGGGGGATTCTAGGCAGGTGCTCTACCACTGAGCCACACCCCAGCCCCTCACTGGGGGATTCTAGGCAGGTGCTCTACCACTGAGTCACACCCCAGCCCCTCACTGGGGGATTCTAGGCAGGTGCTCTACCACTGAGCCACACCCCAGCCCCTCACTGGGGGATTCTAGGCAGGTGCTCTACCACTGAGCCACACCCCAGCCCCTCACTGGGGGATTCTGGGCAGGTGCTCTACCACTGAGCCACACCCCAGCCCCTCACTGGGGGATTCTAGGCAGGTGCTCTACCACTGAGCCACACCCCAGCCCCTCACTGGGGGATTCTAGGCAGGTGCTCTACCACTGAGCCCCACCCCAGCCCCTCACTGGGGGATTCTAGGCAGATGCTCTGCCACTGAGCCACACCCCAGCCCCTCACTTGAGGGTTCTAGAGAAGTGTTTCACTGCTGAGCTACAACCTGACCCCCTCTGCCCTCTTTTTACTTTTTACTTTGAGACAGAGTCTAAGTTGCTCAGGCTTGTCATCCTCCTGCCTCAGACTCTGAGACTCTGGGTTCTCAGAGAGGAGATACCCAGTCCTGATTGGAGGTTTGCCCAAGGCCCCTAGGAGGCAGACAGAGGAGGGCAGCACACTAGGCTCAGCATAGCTGTTTAGGGCCAGTGGTCCCAAAAGCCTACCTGGAAGAATGATGCTTGCCGGGCCAGGTGTCCTCTGGGTGAGGTGCAGGCGGTGGGGGAAAAAAAAAAATTCAAGTAGCCCATTCTGGGCTTTTGCTAAGACAGGCTCTCACTACGTAACCCAGGCTGGCCTAAAACTCCATCCATCCTCCTGCCTCAGCCTCCTAAGTACTGTGATGACAGCTGTGGCCCCTCATGTGCAGCTCCTTCTGAACTCTTCTCAGCTGTGAACGTTTGCCTTGTAAGATGTCTGCTCCTTCAGCAGTGGACTTGGGAATAGCCAGGCCACATCTGTGCCAGGTGTGGGTGGCATACAGTGGGTTCAGTGTGAGATATAGTAGGTACAGCATGGTGCCCAGGTTCCTCACAGCACACAGTAGATGTCTTTGCATTGTCAAGAATGGTGGGTGAGGTGGGCGGGGGTGGCTCGTGCTTTTAATTCCAGCAGCACTCGGGAGGCAGAGGCAGGCGGATTGTTGTGAGTTTGAGGTCAGCCTGGTCTACAAATCGAGTCTAGGACAGCCAAGGCTACACAGGGAAACCCTATCTTGAAAAACAAAACAAAAAACAAACAAACAAACAAACAAAAAAGGAAACAAGGTAGACAGACAGCAATGGAAGAATAACATCTGGCGTTGACGCCTGACCTCCACACACACATACATGTGCACTGGGACTACGCATGCACAAATGCACAAGGGAAAGAGAAGGAAGGAAGAAGAGAGAAAGAGAAGGAGTGAGGGAAGAGAGAGAAGAAAAGGAAAGGACAGAAAGGCTGCTGAGATGGTTCAGAAGGCAAAGGCAAGCGGGGGGTGGGGGGGGGGGGGGGAGGAGGTGGCGCACGCCTTTAATCCCAGCACTCAGGAGTCAGAGGCAGGCGGATTGCTGTGAGATCAAGGCCAGCCTGGTCTACAAAGCAAGTCCAGGGCAGCCAGGGCTACACAGAGAAACCCTGTCTCGAAAAAACCAAAAAAATTAAATAAATTTTTAAAAAATGAGAGAGAGAAGGTAAAAGTACTTGCTGCCAAGCCTGAGGACATGAGTTCAAACCCCAGTCTCCACATGGTGAGAGCAACCAATACCTGAAAACAGTTCTCCATACGTGCATGCAGCACACATGTGCTCCAAAATAAAGTGTAATACATTTCTTAAGAAAGAGCACTTATGGGCTGGAGAGATGGCTCAGAGGTTAAGAGCACTGGCTGCTCTTCCAGAGATCCTGAGTTCAATTCCCAGCAACCACATGGTGGCTCACAACCATCTATAATGGCCTGTGATGCCCTCTTCTGGCCTGCAGGCAAAGCACTGCATATATAACTAACAAACAAACAAACAAACAAACAAATAAATAAGAGCACTTATTTATAGAGCCAGGAACTAGAAAGATAAAATTAATTTCATCAAAGCCACAGTGGAGCAGCCATGATTGCAGAGGCTCCAGCACTGGCTCTTCCCTACTTCCCAGCCCCCGGTAGCTCTGCCCTAAAAAAACATTTCCAAGACCCTGACCTCGGGGGACAGCGTGGCTTGCTTCAACTAACAAAGGAAAGCATGGAGTTAGCAAAAGGAACCAAGCCGGCATTCAGCCAGTCCCAGCTATCCCAGCCAGGGGACTAGAGTGAACCGGAAGGGGGGAGGGGGAGGGGAGAATGGGAGCAGGAAGCCGGGAGGAGGCAAAGGGCTGAGCTGGCCCTCTGTGACTCAGCCTGGCTGTGGGACAGAGAACTGGTTTGGGGGGGGGGGGTGGAGGGTGGAGGGGGAGGTGGAAGGACTTGGGAAAGCTGTGACATGGTGCTACACTGGCCTCTGGCCACAGTGCGGCTGATGGCGGAGGCCATGAAGTAAGACCCTGTGCAGCCTCAGGTCCAAACACAACCTCACTTCAAGAGGCCTTAGGACATGAATCCAGCTGACAGTCCCAGGGTTATCACCTGTACAGTGGGATACAGGTAGC
Source organism: Acomys russatus (assembly GCF_903995435.1). Taxonomy (NCBI): domain Eukaryota; kingdom Metazoa; phylum Chordata; class Mammalia; order Rodentia; family Muridae; genus Acomys; species Acomys russatus. The sequence goes on along the minus strand of NC_067155.1, from coordinate 42,451,762 downwards.
AGGCATGGTCAGCACACATTGATTCCAGCACAAGGGAGGCAGAGGAGGAAAGATCTCAAGTTCCAGGTGGGCAAAACGGGCCCGGCAGGTACTGACAATTGTCACCAAACCTGTTGACCTGAGCTGGGTCCCCAGAACCCACATGGTAGAAGGGCAGAACTTGACATATACATGCACTAAGATGTAATTAAAAAAAAAAAAGCCTTTAATCCCAGCACTCGGGGAAACAGAGGCAGGCAGACCTCTGAGTTCAAGGCCAGCCTGGTCTACAAAGCGAGTCCAGGGCATACACAGAAACCCTGTCATGAAAACCAATGCCCCCTCAAAAAAAGAAAAACAACCCTAAAAACAACAACAAAACCTAGGAGTATAGCTGGGCTGGGCAAAGGCTTGCCTGGCATGCGTGAAGCCCCAGGTCTGACCCCCTGAGGTGCATAAACCAGGCACAGTTGCAGGAGGAGACGTTCAGGGCTATCCTCAGCTACATTGTACGTCTGAGGCTAGCCTGAGCTACAAAAACAATTTAAAAAATAAATATAAAAATTACAGCCTGAGGTGGCACATGCCTTTAATTCCAGGACTTGGGAGGGAGAGGCAGGTGGACCTCTGAGCTTGAGGCCAGCCTGGCAATTTCCAGCCAAGTCAGGGCTACACAGAGAAACCCTGTCTAGGAGAAAAACGGAAAGAAAGAAAGAGAGGGGTGGGGAAGCAAAAAGAGAAGAAAAAGGGGCTGGAGAGATGGCTTAGAGGTTAAGAGCACTGGCTGCTCTTCCAGAGGTCCTGAGTTCAATTCCCAGCAACCACATGGTGGCTCACAACCATCTAGAATGTAATCTGATGTCCTCTTCTGGCCTGCAGGTGTACATGCAGGCAGAGCAATATATATCTTTAAAAATACAAAAAGAAACCTGTAGTCTAAGTATGGCTGCCTCAGCAGGGTACATATCTCTAAGTTGGGAAGACGTAACCCCAGGAATATCTCAGATACCCGACCGAGCTCAGAAGGCTCACGTCACAACCCTCCAGTGGCTCTATGCACACAAGCATCGTGTGGGGACTCGGGTTCAAGCGGAGGAACAGGCCGCTGTGTGCTGCCCTCAACTGCCATTTACTGGAAAGAAACCGGAGCTCTTGTTGCAGGGTTTCCATTTCAGCTGCCTGGGGGTGGCCGGCCACAGCTTCAGTAAAGGGACAGGGTGCAGGATGCTGACCTAGTGAATTGGTGGTGCCCTAGAGAAGGAAACAGCGCCAAGTGGGGCAACGGAAAGCCCAAAGCCTATGAGGTAATAGGGCCTCGGGACAGGGAGGAGGACAGCAGGATGCAGGCACCCTGGCCCAGAATCCTAGCCAAGCCCCTGGCCCCGGTTCAGTCGCTGGGTGCTTCTGCCAGGAGATAGTCCCTTCATAAGGGTACTAATTACTACTCAGGCCAGCCATGCCCAGGCCCCGTCTTTTCATTTTAAAAATACTGGAGGTGGGGGTACATGCATGCCCTGTGTGTGAAGGGTGACAACCTGGGCGGAGTGTGTGTGTGTGTGTCATTTTACTCCTTCCACAAGAAGGCTCAAGGGATCGAACTCAAGTCACCGGGCTTAGCAGCAAGCCCCTATGCCCGCTGAGCCAGCTCGAGACCCCCTTCTTTTCCATATTTGAGTAAATAAGCCCAGGTGGTTCTCAGGCTGTCCATCCCCCTGCCTCTTTCTTCCCAGCGCTGAGATTAAGGGCCCAGGACACCATTCTGACTGCATTTGGCTAAGAGTCAAGGAACACAGGCAGCTTGCAGTGGGTCACTGAGCGGTCACCCGAGTCTATGACCTCCCAGCCAAAGACATGCCAAGGGCAAGGCTAGGACGGTCCCCTCCCTCTGAGTCTTGCCAACTTCCAGGCAAGAACCAAAGTCCAAACTTCAAACCAGCTGTGCCTCAGGCCTGGGAGGAGAAGAAAGATGAGGTCCATCTGCCTGGGTCCCCGTCCCCACCCTGCTCCCTCCCCAGCTCACCAGGGTTACAAGGCAGCAGGATGCTGGGAATGGCCAGGCTCAATACTCGCACAGCTGTGTTAACTACTGCCAAGCCAATGGCAGAGATGTGACAAGAGTGGGGATGAGGAACCTAGTTGGGGTCTTGGGGACCCCATGTGGCGAGGGATAGCAGCGGAGACCAGTGTGAGGCTACAGGAGAGAGCCTCCAAGCAGAGCTGGGACAGCAAGTAGACACTATGGAAACGTGACTTCAGGGTGGAGAGTGGATAAAGCTGGGAACACCAAGCTGCTCATGCAGCTGAGCAGAGAAGGCAGACCCACAGCCAATGGCCCCTCAGTCCAACTGCCAACTTTGTTGGTTGTTTTGGTTTTGTGAGACAGGGTCTCTCTCTCTCTCTCTCTCTCTCTTCTTTTTTTTTTTTTTTTTTGGTTTTGGTTTTGGTTTTGATTTTGGTGTTTTTTTTGAGACAGGGTTTTTCTGTGTAGCCTTGGCTGTCCTGGACTCATGTTGTAGACCAGGCTGGCCTCCAACTCACAGAGAACCTCTGCCACCCAAGTGCTGGGATTAAAGGCATGCGTCACCACGCCCAGCAGAGACAGGGTCTCTTTGTACTTGATGTTCTTTTATTTATTTATTTTTATAATTTATTTCTGTGGGACAGTGTCAGATCTTGGAGTTGCAGGCAGTTGTGACCTGCCATGTGGGTGCCGGGAATTTAACTCAGGCCCTCTGAAAGAACAGAGACAGGGTAGGGTCTCTTCATGGAGCCCTGGCTGACCCGGAACTCAGTGGGGATCAGGCTGGCCTCCTCAAACTCACAAAATCTGCCTGCTTCTGCTTCTCCAGTGCTGGGATAAAAGACATCTGGCCCAACTTTGGTTTTTTTTGAGACGGTATCTCATGTAGCCCAGGCTGGCTTTAGACTCACTCTGCTTGAACTCCTGATGCTCCTGCCTCCTGCTCCTGAGTGCTGGATCAGAGGCGTGAGGCACCATGTGGGGTTCTGTACATGAGATTAGAGGTCAATATAAAACTTTTTTTTTTTTAACAGGATCCTACTATGTAGTCCAACTTGGTTTTGAACTGTGGATTCTCTCCTGCCTATGGCTCTTCAGTGCTGGAGTGACAGAAACATACCCGTGAGATGGGTGTAAAGACATTGGCCATGTAAACCTAGTGCTCACATGCACACACAGACACCTCCCCACACACACATCACATACACACACACACACACACACACCATGTACAATCACCCACACACAGTAATGATAATTTGGTTTGTTTGTTTTAAACTAAGCTAGCTGGGCATGGCAGTGCACGCCTTTAATCCCAGCACTCAGGAGGCAGAGGCAGAGGCAGGCGGATCTCTGTGAGTTCGAGGCCAGCCTGGTCTACAGAGTGAATTCCAGGACAGCCAGAGCTACACAGAAAAACCCTGTCTCAAATAATTCCCCCCAAAAAAGCCTAAGCTGGAGAGATGCTTCATCAGTTAAAAGCCCTTGCTGTTCAGCTCCCAGAACCCACACTTGGCACCACCCAACAAACTATACTCCAGCTTTAGGAGAGCGGATGGTCTCTTTTGGCCTCCAAGAGTGCCAATGTGCATGGGCAAACTCTGCATAAGAGAGTTCCCAGGGCTGGAGCGATGGCTCAGTGGTGAAGAGCACTGGCTGCTGTTCTAGAGGATCCAGGTTCAATCCCCAGCACCCACATGGCAGCTTACAACTGTCTGTAACTGCAGTTCCAGGGTTTCTGATACCCTCATAGACACATGCAGGCAAAACACCAACACACCCATGTAGTACATTTTTTAAAAAAGAAATGTTAAGAGAGTTCCAGGCCAACTAAGGTTACATAGTCAGACCTTGTTGGGGGGAGGAGGAGGGGAAGGAGAAAATAAACAAAATAATAACAAATAACTCATAAAAGTTATATTATATTTATTCATCTTTCGTCATTGCAGAGTTTTACCTGAATGTATGTATGTACACCACATGCATGTCTGGTGGCCACAGAGGTCAGAAGAGCGTGTTCGATCCCATGATCTGGACTGAAGTAATAGAGGGTTGTGAACCGCCATGCTGGTCCTGGGAACTGAACTTGGGTCCTCAGCAAGAGCATCAAGTTCTCTAACCACTGATAGAACTCTTTAGCCCCAATAAATGATACAATATTTTTAAAAAACGGTGGAGAGAGATTGAAGGAGATACCTAAGGGTCTACTTCTGATCTATACATGCGCGTACACACACACACACACACACACACACACACACACACACACACACACACACTGATCTTCATAGACACACACATTCACACATCCACACAAGCACATACATGTCACACACACACACACACACACAACCATTCTTCCTAAAATAGCTGTCTGTATCTGTCTAACTAGGATCAGAGTTAAGGATGAGATTACTAAGCCACAGGTATTTCTTTGGGTTCTGAGTTTAGGTGCGTTGGTACCATCAGCCCGCCCAGCTTTGACCAAGAGACCTCTGCCCTGCGGATCTCTATAATACATGTCTCTCCCAAGGCTCTGACTTCCTCCGAGGGCAGGCTGCAAAGCAGGGAGGCTCAGAGCATGGCACAATGGTGTTGCCCAAAATGACTGCCTTCTGCGGTAACTCACTTCCCTGCAGCATGCCTTTGTGTCAACCCCCCAGACCCTCTCCCACTCTGGCAACGTCCTGAGCAGGCAAGGGACAGGAAGGAAGAGACAATTGATGCAGGGGTCTGGCCCTTGAATAGCATGAGAGACTTCAGCCAGACAAGGGAAGGGAGGGCAGGCAGGGAGGACTGAAAAGGGGCAGCCAGGAGAAAGGGGAACTTGTCAGCAGAGCGGGTCAAGGGTACCACCCACACATCTGATACTACAGCTCAATGACACTGAGGGGATAAAGAGAAAAGAATGGAAGAGAGACAGAATGCACTGACTGACTCTCAGGATAAGCTCAGTTGCCATCCAGGTCAGTATTATCTACTGTTGCATCCCGAAAAGGCAGCCTCACCCTGGCTACCAATGGAGGCTGCATGCCAAGCACCCACCACACACATGTGCTGTTTTACTCATGGCCGCATTTTCTGCAAAGTGGTACCCAGTGCCTAGAAAGCCCTCTCCCACATCTCACGGAGAGCAGAAGGGTGGGGCCGAGCTTTTGCAAATCTTATTCCCTGTCTGCGTCTCAGGACCTAGGACAGCGCCAGGCAAGCAGCTCAAACCTGCAAGCTGAATGGCTCCATTAAAGAGTCCTAGAAACCCTGTCTAGAAAAAAACCAAAAAAAAAAGTCCTGAGGGGTGGGGGATGGGGGTGGGAGAGCGTGGGGAGATGCTGGTGGGCCTTGCTTAACCTACGCAAAGTCCTGGGTTCCATCCTCAGGATCACATAGGCTCAGCCTTGCAATAAGTAAACGCCTGCAACTGGGGGGCGGGGGGGTCAAGGATTCCAGGTCATTCTGAGACCAACTTGGGTGAAGTGAGACCTTGGTTCAAAAAAGTGGCACTAGAGAGACAGCTCAGTGGTTAAGAACACTGGCTGCTCTTCCAGAAGAGCTGGGCTCAGTTCTCAGCACCCACATGGTGGCTCACAACCATTTACTCCACTTCCATGGAACCTGACGCCCTCTTCTGGCCTCCATGGGTACTCCATACATCTAGGCATGGACATGCATGCAGGCCAAACATCCATATACATAAAATAAAAGATAGAATGTAACACAATCCTCATCTGGGCTGGAGGTGTGGCTCAGTAGTAGATCACCTACCTAAAATGCCCCAGAGAGAGGCTGGGGGATGTGGGGGCACCTACCTAGAGTCCTGTAGCACTGAGCAAGAAGTGTGGGTCAACTGTAAAGCATCTGCCTAAGCCCTTGAGACTCTAGGGAGGCGACTAGGTTGAGCCCAGAGTGGATCGCACACAGCCCTGTATTTATGTCTTGTTAATGATCCTCTCGGCCTCTTCTGCCTCCTGCTCAGAAGACAACAGTTCATTAACCTTTCTCTGCACTTTGGAAGGTATCACTTACAGTTCGCATTTCTCTGTGAAGACCAGGCAGGTGGGAGCGAGGGAAGGAAGCTGCGGGGCCTCAGAAAACACAGGGTGCTGCAACTAGATCCACCACCCCCCACACCCAGTATCCAGATCTTGATTGAGAAGAGGGTCTCCCCTCAACCTGCGCCAGAGATGAGAAAGTTTATGCATTTGTTTTTGTTTTTGTCTTTCGAGACAGGGTTTCTCTGTGTTAGACTCACTTTGTAGATCGGCAGGCCTCTGCCTGCGCTGGGATTAGAGGCGTGTGCCACCATGCTTATGTAGAAGGTCACACTGGTAAGTTTTTCCTAAGTCACAGTGCTGAGGACTAGAGCCCCACAAGGTATCTAGTGGCACAATGGTCAAGTGCCCACCGCTCTGCTTCCCCCATCAGACCACCAGCTTCTATAGACAGCCATGCTCCAGTTACACACACACACACACACACACACACACACACACACACACCCCTTCATGCACCAAAAACGTAACTGATGAGATCATCCCAGCTGTTCCAAGCCCCAGTCTACCACCGTCTAAGCAGATGGGGGTAGCCCCCTCATTTGGTTTCTCTGGCAACCCAGGACTAAGGGGGATACCAACAGGAGGGGCCTATGAGCAGGAGCTGAAACCAGCAATTTGCAACAGTCATACTGGGCCAGGCCACACACATGAGTCAAGGAGAGACAGGACACAGGCAAAGCTAAGGTAGAGAAGACGAAACCAACATCCAGAGAAAACCAGCAGGCTGCCGGGCAGCTTCCCAGTCCAGGGGGCCCAGGCCCCCTTTCAATTCTTCAATGAACAAGTCTTATTTCTCCTACTCTGAAATCTCCTTTTGGGGCCCAGCAAGACTGTGAAATGGCTTGGAGGGCAAAGTATTGGCCACCAAGCCTAAGGAATTCAGTTCAATCCCCGGTTACCTGCATAGTAGAAAGAGAAACAACTCCCCAAAGTTATGCCATGATATCCACAGGACGTCATAGTACATGGGAGTGCACATACCACAAGTGCGCGCGCACATGCACGCACACATGCATGCACCACACACCATAAATAAATTTAAGAAAAGAAATAAATGTAATTAAAGTCTCCCTTTACTTAACAGAATGAGGCTCTGATTCCCCAGGACAAAACTTTCTCTTGCCAGGCTTAGTGGCATACGCCTTAATCCCAGCCCTCAGGAGGCAGAGGCAGGCGGATCGCTATGAGTTCGAGGCCAGCCTGGTCTACAAGGCAAGCCCAGGACAGCCAGGACTACACAGAGAAACCCTGTCTCGAAAAACCAAAAACAATACCAAGAAGAAACTTGATACCTTATGAGCATATAAAGGGGGAAGAAGTCCCCCTCAGCCACAGTCATGAGGGAGGGGAGTAAGGGGGAAATGGGAGGGAGGGAGGAATGGGAGGATACAAGGGATGGGATAACCATTGAGATGTAATAAGAATAAATTAATAAAATAAAATTTAAAAATTAAAAAAAAAAGAAAAACAAAAACAAAAGAAACACAACTTTCTCAAAAAAGACCAGGCACAGTGGGGCTATGGATGGTGGCCTCAGTAAACCTCTTGCCATGCAAACATGAAGAGGACCTGAGCTCAGATCTCCAGTGGCCATGTCAAAAAGCTGTGTGTGCCTGTAATTGCAGCACTAGAGAGATGGAGATATGAGAGGCCTTGGGCCTAAGAGTTAACCAGCCTCGAAGTCCAGGTTAAGTGAGATACCCTGTCTCAAAAAATAAGACAAAGGCCCGGCAAGATGGTTCAGTGGGTAAAGGGGCTTGCCACCAAGTCTGAAAACCTGACTTTAATCCCTGGGAACCACGTGGCAGGAAGAGAAAGTAGTCTCTGACTTCCACATGGACCCAAGAGTTTACACACCCATGCACACCCACACAGAACACAAACGTAAAATGGGCAGTGATCAAGAAAGACAAAGCTAAGCTCTAGCCTTTTCATGTGCTTGTCCACCCAAATGCCCCTGCCCCCTCCAACACACACACACAGGCGCGCGCATGCACACTCACAAATACTGACCACGGTTGTACACGTTTGTAATCCCGGGACTTAGAAAGGACAATCTGAAGGCTAGCCCCCACTAGGCAGCAATTTGGAAGTCAGCCTGAGATATGAGATCCTGTCTCAAATCAACAAAAACTTCCAACAAGGCTTTGAAGCGGGGGCCCTCTTCCAAGTCTGTGTCTCTTCCATGACAGCTGGGTTTAACAAAACATGCCCTCTACTTATAGCCTGCAAAGAGAACTGGGGTGACCGTAGAGGAGGCATACAGACAGGGAGAGGGAGAGGCAAGAGGGGGAGGGGCAGGGGCAGGGCGAAGGGGAGGGAGAGGAGCCAGCCCCTTAGAAGGCAAGGCCCAGGCGATTGTGCAGGCTCCAGAAGCCAGACAGTGTTTAGACTTTGTCCTGAGGTGTCAGCAGAGAGAAACAGACCTGGAAGCAGGGTAGGCTGACTTTGCAGAAGATGGTGT